>NW_003546376.1:116305-122584 GCF_000090795.2 Amphimedon queenslandica | reverse complement strand
ATTTTATGCATGAGCTTTCACTAAGAAAATCGCTAGCTTCATAAAGTCCTATATTTTTGGTTTCATGCACTTTTTGTCGAATTATCCATAGCCTGCTGTATATGTTGTCACAGATGCCAACTTCATGTCATAAGTTCTGTGCATGACTCTTTTCTGCTTTATTGATGTATCCAGTTACATACTCTGTTAAGGAAGACTTCTCTCAGCTATGTACTGCAAGTCCATATTTGCATACTACAATTTTTGTATATTAATTGTTGTCTTAAACTTCTTTTCATCTCATTTCAGAAAATATATTTTGTTGCATGATTTCAACCTATTTTTAACATCATTGATACAAATGCTATCTCATACTTGTCTACGAAAATCAAATCGGCATCTAGATACATTGTTCTGGCCAACTTTAATATTTTGTTAGAAGTATTTACTGTACTTAAGCATTTGGTATTTTGCTACCAAAAACATTAAATCAGGTTACATATTACAATCTGGTATATTACAAGTCATCTTATCTTGTATGAAAAAACACACTTCTTCAGGACAATCGTTACCGATAACTGGAGCATTTTCAATGTATAGGAGGATGTGATAATGAGTTGCTCCACGCAATTGATATTATTTTAACATAATATTGCACTACTTTGACTAGAACACCTCTCTGGTGAATCACTATGTTAAAGAAATTCTTAAACTTCATGAACATTGTCGCATTACTGAAACAGGGTCCTCAGTACATAATCTGGAAATACTATATGATTGTGGAGTATTATTCACTTTTTTAAGTATTGCGTCATGTCAGCTAAATTGTATTCAGCTCAAGTTAATCTTAGAAACAGTTTTGGTGAGCATACTCAGCATTCATTGCTTTGCCCTCACATTTCAGAAGCAACCAATAGTGATTTGTGTCCCATATTGGAGCCAACATTGCTATAAAATTGTGCTCAAGTTTGTCTTCAAAAATATTAATTGTTATCTAATATTTCAGCAACTGTTTAGTTAACATTGCCTCTTGTTTTTCATAAATTGTATATGCCACGTTTTAAGGCCTTGTTAATTTTTAATCAATAATAGTGCAGACAATATGAAATATTTTTACTAAATGGGAAATCTTTGTTTCAAAGTCTAGATGTCATATATTCACTAAATGATAGTCTGTACTACATAGCTTTGTCTGTAATGATGCTCTCCATAATTTCCATTAGAAAATGAAGTAGGAAAGCATAACAAATCTTGATGCTTTTGCCTATTTTCAATTAGCGCTTCTTTTACACAAATTAATTCATATCAACTGATGTCAACACCCACTACAATTTTACTGTTTCCTTTTTCAAGCCTTTTACGAGTAGTATTGCTACTATTTGTATAATATTTTTAGGCAATTTGTCATTTGAATCCTTGTTTACATTTCTATAAAGCTAATTTATTTCTTTTAATTTCCTTAATGCTGCTTTTAATTTATCGACATTGACTAAACTAGGCCAGACATTATTTAATTTACTAGCCTGTCCATTCATAATAATTCAATGTTCTGGTTAAGGCAAATGATTAGAAACTATACCAACTCATTTAAAGTTTCATTTAAAAATTGGAACAGCTTAATGAAACATAGCACCTTTAAACAGCCTTCGATTTCAAAGCTGCAGTTGGCATGGGACAACAATACACGCTGTGCAGCCTCTGCTTGGACATGTACCTCATATTGATAACCGTAAGCGTAACATCGATCCCACGACTTCGCCTCTGAAATCTATCATTAGTCCAAACTCTAAAGAGTACAAAATATGAGGAAGATCCTTATCAGAATCACAGCTTTTAAAGGAAGTGACAATTAAGAATTGTGCAAAAAACCTTTTCCCAGTACCTAACAACCATCCATGGAATTTCTTTAATGTTCCAAGATCAGCTTGCATCAAGGCAAAGACGCGTGCTACTCGTAAGAGAGTAGACTCTCTGGAACTAGTGGCACCTGTACTTGATCCTTCCAATGGAGGGGTCTCTGAATTAAGCCCCTTACACAAATGTGGGGAAGCACCATCTCTAGCTGTAGGAGGCCTCTGGCTCAATTAAGGCTTTGAGTTCTTCATACATACACTAGAGTAATGTCTCCCTTTACACGTAGCACAGCTCATTGAAATGTGACAATGCTTATTAATGTGACCTGGGCGGATACAAACAAAGCATCTCATCAACTCCAGTGACCTTAGTACAATAGGCAGGTGTGTTGTCTTTTTGGTGGCAAAAGCAGCAACCACTCTGGCTACCTCAAGTAAAAGTGGCAGCAGTGGCAAAATCTCTTCCATGCTTAGTTGTAAACCTACTCTGTTTAGTCTTAGGTAGAGAGGCCCTCTCTCTAGCTTCAACCTCTGCTAATAACACCTCCAGTATCCTTGTTATGTTCCAATAATCTGCTGGAACCTTTCGGGCAATGGCAAGTCTGAGTTCAATTGGAACCTTCTTTGTGAACATAGAAGCCAGCAATGCTCCATAAAAGTCCACTGGTCCTCCCAATGCAGATAGACTCTTAATTGTAGACTCAGTCTCGTTATGCAGGCAATGAAGCTCAAAATTGTGGTGATCAGAACAAACTGCATCCAGGCTCATCAGTACGCCCATATGAGCTACAGTGATCCTCTCCTTGTTGCCAAACCTCTTCTCCAATAAGTCAACTGCAGTAGAATAGTTGGCATCAGTAAGGGCGGGGCCTGCAATAGTTTGCTTGGCTTTGCCTTCTAATAAAGACTGGAAATAAGAAAATATATCAATGGTTGCCAAGCTGGGATTATCATGAATGGCGGACTTGAAGGAATCCCATCCCAATATGGAGTCCATGCAACTAGGCTACCAGTAACGGTGGTGGCAATGTCAAGAGAGCACGATCCACAGTAGACGTGGCAAGGAACAGCTTATGTTTGATTTGCTCTGAATCTACAGTCTCCTTTTCCAAAACTCCTGGATCAACAAGAGGCAAAACTTGTTCATCAAATTTCTTAAGAGAATTGAAAGTATCCTAAAGGCCACGCTTCAAATGCCCAAGTTTGATTTCATCAGGCCCAGGGGATGCAGCAAAAAGATCAGACACCTCTTACACTCTTCGAGTGGCTATTGCACTATGTCCACCTCTAGTTCTCTTCAGAGCAGTAAGATCCACCATTATGAGACAAAAAATGAATTCTTAGACAAGGGAGGTAGGCAAGGTTTACTTAACACTAAAACAATAAATTAACTACAAGACGCACCCGAGTTCATGTGCGTGCAACAATACAATTGTAATTTTACAAAGAATGGCGTAAACAACTGGTAAGTGTACAAAAAATCCAGCCCTTCCCATATTGCAATAACTGAAAGAACAGATTCACCACTCCCTTAGGAGGTACTATATTGAGGCCTCAACTTCAGGACTGTATTCAGACAGTCACAGCAAAGTTACTACCAGCTAGCATAACGGTTCGAGATTCTCGGCCACTCAGTCAGTAATCCGGATCAGTGTGGACCAATTTGTCGCAATGCCTTCTCTACAGATTCAGGGATGCCGTCTAGCCTGTCTATATAGCTGCTTCCTTATCAGTCAGCTCAGCTCAGGATGCACTAGTTAGCTCGCTAATGCCAGGCTCGCTATCAATTTCAACAAAATTATTTCAATAGAATTTTTCAAATCAAATTATACCAGCTTTACTGGTTCAAATAATGATATCAAATGGTCATAGATAGTGCCACAGTCACACTATCTCCCAATGACTCAATAACTCACAAACTCAACGAACTGCTTTACTCTAAGCCTAGCCTAGCCAAAAATGGCTCGCAAAAATTACTCACTTAAATACAAAATACACTCATCAATAAGAATGAGAACTAATAGTTATTAATAATTGATCATCAATAATCAGAATGAATAATAAATCACTCATAAAACCTCACAATTATCTGTCTATCATGTGGTAAAGATGCTATTTGTCATGATAAATGTATCCTGCACTCTCAGTCAAGCGTATCTGAAGCTGTTATTGAGGTTTTAATGAGCAGATTGAAGTCAACACTACAAGATAGAGATAGATCTATTTTACCAGTTATTGCCTTTAAAATTATAAACCCTGGTTGAAGATGGTCACTTGTGCAGGAAGTGTTTGAGTCGTACACAGGATTCATTACAAAGGAAAGTTTATACCTGTTGACAAAAAAGTACATTGACTTTGTTCTTGACCGATGAAAGCAGACAGCAAAAGCTGCATCATCAACATTTAGTCTTACTGGTGAAGCACAACCTGCACCTCAGACTAGTTTAGCAGGCGGCATGCCAGACCCAACCTGAGACACCTTCATCTTCTGATTTATCTACCCGAAGTAGAAAACAATCATTTATTGAGAGAGGACATGATGCATTAGTTTCTCACCTGTTATTGTGAGTGGGCGAATGTATGGGTTTAAGTAACTGATATGTTTCATGTAGGTTAGTATACCATATCTAAGTGGTCTTAAGAATTATTGTAAACTCATACACTGAAGAGGAGGAATAACTCAAGTATCTGAAGGAGTTGCATTTACTTTAAACTTTATAGAAATAATGAAAGGAACAAGTTACTATAAGTCAAAGTTTAGGTTATAAATTTCTTTGAATCGAAATAGGAGGAAAAACTTCCCTTAGCAGATGTAGTTGAAACATTATGGCATTTAACATAAAATTTATAGGAATGAATGTATAAAGAAAACAAATAATTGGTCCCTTTCTGCCATATTAGGTACACAGTGCTAACCAAACTAGCGTAACACAGTGTAAAAAATATTTCCAGAATTGATTTCACCACCTTGCATGTACAACTGTGTAATTAATAAGACTTACAGAGGTCCTCTCTACCTTCTGAAACTTCAAAAGAAGTCTTTACGCATTATCTCTATGTTATCTTGCTGTCATAGCTTTGTCTCATTTCTTAGCTACCATTTTGTGTTGTGGCCGCACCCACTATGTAAAGTAGTGTGGGCGGGTAGTTGCTAAGGCTTGTTATTTCTCCAATACAATGTGTATTGAAAAAATATAAGTGTGGAGATACAAATATGTATACAAATATTGCATGTCGGTGAAATCAATTATAAGAAAAACCTGGGGCTTTTCTCCTAGGTCGTTAAAAATAATAATAGCCAAAAGCATAAAGTCAACCTTTACATGCCTTTAGTCTAAAAACGGGTCCAGTCAGCATCACCTGTATAAGATGCAACAGGAAGAGCACCAGAAGTGCTGTACAAGTTCAAGTTAATACATGAGTTGGCCTAAGTTCAACTCTTGCGTTATTGATGCGCGTGCCATTGCTTTGTAAAGCATTTCCAGTCGCAAGACAGATATTGGGTACTAAGCTTAAGCATGTCTTTATACAAAATTCTGAATTCTTATTTAGTTCCGAAAAAAGCAATTCAATGACATATAAATGTTGGAAGTTAACGCATGAGTTGACCAAATTTCAATTCTTGCGTTATTGACGCGCATGCCATTATTTTGTATAGCACTTCCAGTCACAAAGTTGATATTGTGTTGTAGGCTTAAGCATATCTTGATCCAAGATTCTGAATTCTTGTTTTGTTCAGGAAAATGCATATTAATGACATAGGTAGACGCTTTAGAATAATTATATAATTTTAATAATGATGAAAATGACTAACAACATCAGATACAATGAAAAACAACTGTACTTAACCACAACCAGCTTAATTTTTGTGGGATAAAGTTAATTACAGCATAAAATAGAAAAGGACAAACATTTTTTGATCCTAGGCAATAAAAATGATCCATGTAATAAGCCACCTGATGTATACAGTAGCAATTGAGTTTACAATACGCAGCAGGGCTTGTAGACTTAAAAGGAATGAAGTCTGGGCAAAACAAAAGAATTAAGGAAATTGTTTTATTTGACACAGTCATATATCAACAAATTTTTTTTCAGGCTCTTTCCTTAACTTATTGTAAATTATAATCAGCATTAAAAGGAGTTAAAGTAATGTTATCATGCCTTGTGTAAAATGTTTCTGCCTTAAGCATTAAAATGGCTCTATTATCATTGAATACTTAACAAAAATACTTTCCTTCAACTGCAGAAGTTTACAGCTGTTTACAATAACTTATTGGTAATTGTCAATTCAGTAGTCTGAAAGTGGGCTTACTTTCTCAATCAAACTTATCTTAGTTTTAACTGACTGTCTGCACTTTTATTAGCAAATCACATTGTTATGCTATTATTGTAGAGCCAGACTTGTTTCTTAACTAGAACCTCATCAACATCAGGCAAGGATTCACAA
>NW_003546376.1:111504-116295 GCF_000090795.2 Amphimedon queenslandica | reverse complement strand
GGCAAGGATTCACAAACATAGGAACTACATAAAAAATTAAACAATTTAAAACCACCGATTCCACAGTACAGCAATGAAATACAAGGCTAAAGACTGATAACGTGAAGCAGCTGCATCATTGAAGTAATATATTGCAGCAACTATTGTAAAATTTAATGGAAAATAAATGTAACACAGCTGATGTTACTGCAAAACTGCCTCAGTCACTAAATGTTTGGAAAAAACATGGAAAAATAAGATAGGCTGAGGCCAATCTTTTTTGCCCTTAAGGAGTGGAGGTTGAAAACATATGGCAAAGGCTATTACTCTCCCTCAGAATTTTTATTATTTTTTGATACCTTCCTCTTTGAAGTTTGTAAGTCTACGGGCCGAGTTAAAGCAGAGCCAGTTCAAATGCTGGACAGGTACCACTGCTACATACATGAAGATGGCTGTAGTATAACACACATGCAATTATCAATAAAGTTATATTATAGCAATAATCTAGTGGAAGTGATAATACCACTACTGAATGTATTAGTATTAGTAGAAGCAGCAACTTCTGCAATGCTAACTAATTATTGGAAACAAATTATACATCTCTTTCATATGTGAGAGCTTAGAGAATGAAGTTCGTCCTGTGCATTTTCATTTCTGTGTATGACCTGTGATTCTGGATTCTTATCCAATAAACGTAATAAATTTATCATGCAATAAGTTAAGTTAATCATTAAAAATAAACTTTGCAAAGTACAGCATTGAAGTACAGGGCCAAAAACAGATACACTTCAGCAGCTGCATTATTGAAGTAATTTATCAAAGCAACTGAGCAACTATAGAAAAAATTACTAAAGACAAAGTTCCATTTATGGCAGTGTCTGCATTTATTACGTTTGATAAAAATGATGTTGTATACTTTGTCCCAACTGAGTTTCGACCAAGAAAAACTGGAATAACTTTTTATAGGAATGTGGGATAAGAATGAGACTTTCGCAGGGTCTTAGTCGCCCAATGCCACTTCACGATCTCAGGTCTTAGGTCTCTCAGCTCTTGGGAACCCTGAGAACTGGGTTCTCCATATAAACCCAATGGCATACCAAAGCTAACCGCAATGACGTTCTATGATGTCATAGTTTACAAAAGCTCATGTGGTCGAGCGCCCAAACTAATAATTCTTTTAAAATGCTAATAAAGCAAGATCTGATAATGATGGCCTTTATAAAGACTAGTTGACTCCAGCAGCTTTTGTACTACTTGTCACGAAGAACAAGACTGTTTTAAGAGTGAAACAACACATCCTATTGCTTGCGAATCATTCTTTATGCTAGTCGTTGAAAGTCATATACTACATCTTTTTATGAGGAAGTACAACCTTGATGCTATAGAGAGTCACCCACCTAGTGATAGTGTCTTTGGTTCAGAGTTCTTGAAAAAGAATGAATCAGAAAGAAGTACCATTTTTACTAAGGCTGTGTATGATATTATTTATGAATATACACATGGGTTTGAGATTGATCAAAGTCGGAAAGAATTTAGAAATGAAGATAGTGTACAAGCTTACGCAAAAGAACTTCTCACACTTGGGATGCTATACAAAGAATACAATGATGCGATACATGAAGAAGATGGCTCACGCATAATCCGCTGCTTGAGATATCTTTTCTTTGTCTTCATGCAAACAGGTAAACGTAAATACTCAATACAAGCAGCTACTTTACTTTTCCAGTTCCATTACCTCTTCAGCGACTGAATGAAACATCAGTTGATCTGGAACAGAACAGTCAATGTTCATGGGAAACAAGGCAAAAACATAGCCATGGGTCTTCACATGGAACACTTTAATAAAGAATTAAAGAGTTGCATGCACCATCTAGGTGTAAAAGTAGGAGAAAAATCAATACAATGTGTTGGATTTTGTCTATGTCAACTTGTAGCAATTTGTAACAACTTTGATTTAAGAAGTGGAAGTGAAATTGAGTCAGGATCTCACTCATCACGTTCTACTACAAATGACATGAAGTCAGTACTGAATGAGTTACGTAAAATTAAAGTATTCGACAAAATACCAAAAAGAGAACACAGCGAATTTATAGGCTTCGAGTGCAATGTAGCAGGAAAAATTAAATAGGATGAATTGAAATCTTGGCTTAATGATCAGCTATTAAAACTCGTTAATTGCTAAGTGCACAGTGCACACCCCCTACTCTGTAGATTCTCTATTTCAGCAATTCTTATTAATTTATCACGCATTATTTAGTAATCATAATTATTCAAATTTTAATTATAAAACATTACAAAATTATTTAATCAAACTGTAAACACTCATAACACTGACATACGATTGCACACAAATCACAACATTTACAGCCAGTAATACTATTATCAGTTTTATTATTGAAATCTTCAAAAAGCACCTTTCGTCGACATGTGTTGTTGTTAATACAATATTTCACGATTGAGCTCTCCATGAAGGGTAGAGAAACATCCTTTCTGGAATAAAATAGTGTGGCATAAGCTGTCATTCCATCTCTACCAGGACGGCCTGTTTCTTGAATTTAAGATTGACAATTTGATGGTGGACTCCAATGAATAACATGCCTGATGTTAGGACAGTCAATGCCCATACCAAAGGCTACAGTAGCTATTAATTCTTAAATGACCTGTAGCAGATGAAAAAGATAAAAGAATTTGATTCTTCACCGAAGTTGCAAGCAGAAAACATATCAACAATTCAAAATTTTGGTACATTTGAATAGCCCTGTGGATCAGTAATACTCTCCTTCAATAAATCCTTAAAGTAGTAGTATATGGCAGAACAATCATTGAAGGTCCAATAAAAGATAATCACTGTATTCATTCTTGTTCCTTTCACTTTTACTTCTTCAACTAAAGGTTTAAAAACTACATCAATATCTTGTGTCTTTTCTTCCAGGTAATAAATGATGTTAGGTTTGTTGGGACATCTTATTATGATGTGTGGTTTCGTCATCCCAAGTAACTTAATTATCTCCTTCTGAGATGAAGCCGAAGCCGTAGCTGTAAGAGCCATCATGCATACATGTGAAGGAAGAAAACTACAAAGTTCTCCTAACTTAGCATACTCCTTACGAAATTTGATTCCCCTATAAAAATTTGAATAATATTGTCATAAGTTGGACTAACCAATTTTGGACACAGTGTGCCTCATCTATTAATACTCCAACTAGCCTTTCCTGGAATGAGGAACTCTGAAATAGATCGACCGAGTTTTTATTGGTTAGAAAGATTTCAGGGGATGTCAAGATATACTGAAAATCACCTCTGACAACTGCAGTCGTTGTCTTCATTGACTATTTCTATTGCAGTTAAGCCCTTTCCGTGAAGTGAAGCCACTTGGTCTTTCATTGGAGCTACAAGTGGACTTACAACTACTACTGATGACCATGGTGAACTCCTTCGAGCCAGGATGTCAAAAAGAATTGGTATGCTATAGTAGCACTAACTCTTGCCAAAACCAGTAGGTAGGCACAAAAAAACATCTCTTTCTATAACAAATTTTATCATTGCTTCTTCATGCTCCTTCTTCAGTTCACTGAACCCAAGTCGCTCTATACAGTTCTTGATAGCTGCTTCCACAGACAATGACGCCGTTTTTAACGGAGTCATGTGACTGTGACACCATTGTGGTCATCACACGTGGTTGGAGCAATCAGGTTGGTGCGCCAACATTCCAGCGCAATGCAACAAAAAAGCCTTGAGTGTCCCCAGAGCCTTCCTCAGAAAGCGAAGTGGCGGGGGACGAGACTACATAAGTTCCTATTGTATCAGAGTTAGGAGATGCTGTTCCTAATAGTTGATAACTTATGCTCTCAGAATTGTGTTGGTTGTGCTAGGCCTTTTATAACATTGAATATTTTGCTTCAAAACATCAATTAAAAAAAAATTGGCACATCTCCCAAAAAACCCTGATTATAAAGTCAAATTTTGTAAGGTGCCATTCCTTAATGCTTTATGATATCCTTCAAGTAAACAAGAGGCCTATATTAAGAAAGAGTCTGAAAAATTGAAGTTTTCTTCAATTCAATGAAAATAAAAGGTACAGTAAGACTTGTTATTTATTATTCTACAAGAAGGTTTATCTTTTAACATTATGCTAAAATATTCTTTACTGCACCAAATTTGCTAACTATGGGTTGATTTGCATCAATAATGGTAAACATAAGGAGGTTATCTTTCGTTAACAAAATAATGTTAACAATGACATCTGTACTTACGCAATGCATAAAATCAAGGTTGTTTCAAAATTAAATGGCCTGAAAACAACAGACATTAAAGTAAGACTGCCTCTGTCATTAATTGTTTGAATAAATTAGATAAAGTACCTTAGGGTGGGTATTAATTGTGCTCTTAAATTTTAGCGTTTGAAGGGGACCCTGATTTAGTGAAATGTAATATTAGCGAAAATATAAAGAAAAGCAATGGTAAAACCCCCTTTCAATGGCATAATACTACTCAAAAAGCCCAAATACTTAATAGGATCACCCTATTTACTGTTATCTTGTTACAGAACTTGCCTATCTTGTGTACTTGTTAGCGATTTTAAGTACACTTGCTAAAAAAGCTTAAATTAAGTGTCGCAATTTTTTTTTTCAGAAAAAACCATGGGCTATTAAAGCCTATAAATATACCATTAAAATAAATAAATTACAGAAATTAAATAATGTTATATACTTGTGAATATATGTGTGTGTGGCATAACTGTTTATTATGTAATAGAACTTAAAAAATATTTATTGTAAGACTGGACCCTCAGAAAGGGCAAGATCAATGTTG
>NW_003546376.1:103411-110805 GCF_000090795.2 Amphimedon queenslandica | reverse complement strand
ACTGATCATGCACAGACCTACCAAATATAGAGCTTCTTCCCACTTCTCTTTTCCGTAACACAAATTCCACCATAGCTCATTTTCTCACCTCTATCACCTCTTACATAACTCAGAAGACCTGGCATTATGACAGCATTTCTAAATAAATCCAAAACCATTTCAGCGCCATTTTGGTCAGAAACTTGAAGATATATAATCTGCCTACTAGAGCCAACAATACTGCCATTGATGACTAGTTTGCTTTTAATTTAAAAATTAGCATCCATCACAGACACAATAGAAACGCTTAATCAAGCATGTAAATTGTGGCAAATAAGCCTGCAAAATGGTTATTGTCACAATAATGTATGTTAATCTTGATTTTTAATTTCAAGTTCGAGTGCTTATTAGCAGGTCAGGCACACTAGGTCAGCTTGACTAATAAATTACAGCATATTAAAAACGACACAAATTCAGCTTATCATTGCTGTCACAATAATACAGGAATAATGAACGAGGGACGGAATCATAATGCCTGTTTAGAACTGTCGTCTTTGCAATGCAGTACCAATTATGTCAACCTGTCTTGAGTAGTCTTTTATTTATAACTGCTGTACCCTGTATATTCTACTAATAAAAAAGTCCTTTTCTTGAGCGTTACCACTTTCAATGTAGTCCTGAATACATCTGACAATTTCATTCAGCTGTGAATCAGACATACGTGAATAAAATGATATTACTAATACACCGCAGTCAGTCATTTTTCTTGTAATGGCATTCACAGCAATTCCCAGGATTCTATATATATGAGGCAAAGTGATTTGGTTCTCCAACAATAATTGCAAATTCTCGTGTGAAACCATGTATTTGGGCCTACCATGATGTCCTGTATATCCAATACGAAAAGTCTGATGAATCCTCCGTGCCAAGAATGATTCAATGAGCCTTTGCATATAAGGAACTAGCGAGATGCAGTTTTTAAGTATTTATGTTCCATGTCTTTGCTCATCTGACAAAATTCCAAACCAGTGAGGTCTGTGTAGGCAATCTATAAAGATAATCAAATAGATTCCAACGTATCCCAAGAAACAATTTTGCCATCGAGAAAAGGTGCCAAGTCGTTCATTATTTCCATTAGACTGTTGACACAAACATCTGCCATTTTGAAATTGACTGTGGTGGGCATAACTCAATGTGACCCACAGTAATAATGCATGCATGCTTTACAATAGAGTAAATGAAATCTTATTTTATTACAACATTAACAGATTTAAATTCATTTATAAATGAAAGTAAAGCTAATAGAAGTTTGCATGACAAAGACGGTGCTGAGGCATAGATAAATGAGGGACAGGACGCAAAGTATAACAGCTACTGGGCACATTGATCCCAAAAATTGGTTAACCTGGCTGGGATCTAATGACTAAACAGTGGAGAGTTCCAAAGCATGGGGGTCATCTACAAGGAGGAGTGTCTCATTGTACTACCAGTTGAAGATCCTAAATAACTGAATTGAAAACATATTCAAATAATGGCAACTGGTTATTTTAACAGGAAAGGACATCTACCAAATGATTAACAATATGACGTCCCATTAATCCCAAGCCAAAATCATTCAGGACGCACTCGTTTTCATTAATAATTTCATGTCCTTTCATCATAAGATGGGCCATCCGCAGCCTGTATTTAATTACTTGTCTACGAGAAGCAGCCTGACAAAGTGTCCCTAGGTCCTAAAAGCTTTAGAAATGTGGTTTTGCTAAGGTTATCAACATAAATTAAAAGTAGGACAGCCACCATCATAGTAAATTTCCCTTTAGCCGTTACTATATAACTAGAGACAATACTTAGGCTGACAGTCACTACGTTATTCCACTTGTGCAGCGGCCACCCAGCATATGAAAAGGGCACTACAATTGATCAATTACTCCTAACATACTTTTGAGTCACTGCAAAGGTCACTGCAATTAATTGATCACTCCTAACATACTACTATGTCCAGACACTTTTCCCGTTTCTCATGATATTTACTAATTTCAACACAAATAACTTCCATAAAAACGCAGAACCAGCCCTTGATCTGTGCAACCAAGAAAATGTTTCAGTCAAATTTCCAATTGTTACAATTTCGTCATTGTGACAATCTGTCACATGATTATCCCGTGGATGTTGAACAGAAATGGCCGACTGTATGACTATCTGTGTCACTTGTGGATCTCTGACTTATCTGGTCAAAGAAGGATCTTGGGAACCGTTGGATCTTCTGACATCACTGAGTCTCTCCACCACATGCTGTGAATAAGAATTGGATACCACTCTGATTCGTCTGCTATCTCTAACGCATTTGTTCACTTGTAGTATTATAAAGATAATGCTATGTATTAAAAACAAGGAAAAGTACTGCATGCCAATACTATAGATTTAGTGGATTACATTAAGAGTTTGGCTTTGAGATATCTTCTTCTGCTAGTCTACCATCTGCTGCAGTGGCACAATCTGTATAAATGGAGCAGATCTTGGGTTGACCAAACATTGTCACCCACAGTTTCTGTAAGTTGTATTAGTAAATGAGATAACTATAGAGTTATTTGTAATTAATACGTTGATATTAGATATCATTGTGTGTAAAAGCATACGCGATGAATATGCCAGTTAGTGGGCGTAGTGTGAAGGCCAAAAAATTCTTCTAAGAGTATCGCAATTAAAGTTTTGAAGAACAAGAAGTCTATAACATGGATGGTAAAATGATTCGATGATCATCCAATGCAAGTTGAAGAAATTATGTTCCATGAATTGCAATTCATTGTTGCGAACGAGACAAAAAATATTAATGCTTTTGCATGGGAAGGCCTGTATCAAGGGTTTTTTGTCATTGTCCTACATTACTTAGTTTGTTGGCATCTGGAGCAGACTCAAAGTCTGGCAGACATGAAGGAGAAACAATTGTTACATGATAGTTTGTATCCTTGCTAAGCTTCATTGTTTAAAGTTGGGTTTCTTTGAGATCATAATATATGTCAAACTCTCCTCAGCACAAAAAGGAACATAAGTAAGCAGAAGTGTAATTCACATTGCTGTCATTTGTTATTTACAACAGACTGCAGAAGCTAATGTTATGAATGCGGAAGAGAACGAAGATTTAGAAGTTAGAACCTCATTTTGAAGACTTTAATGTTACCTATATATTATTTGTAAACATCATTCACATATTTCCAAATAAAATTTAAGTTATGTATTGACTTAATAAGGAAAATCAAGAAATGATTAATACAACAATTATAAAAGATTTAAATAAAATTGAAGTTGTTCACACTATGCAAGATCTTGTTTTTTTGTGGATGAAGAAACCGAAAAAGATAGTGATACTCCAAAGTGAAACAGATATAACTAATCCTTCAATTATTTCAAATTGCACTAACCTTGATTCTGTCTTCTTTCCAAAGGTGATGACTTCACTGTAATGGAGGTAGATTAAGACATGGAAGTAACTGTTAAAGGGTAACTGACATGATTTACTGGGGTATTTTTTTATTGGCCTAATATGATTATATGATCAGAGAAATGATATGTACTTAGTCTTATCGTCTGAAAAAATTATTCACAGAGATATGAGCTTTCACAGTAGCTCATTTTGCTTTTACATCCTGTCAGTGGGTGTGGCTAAACATGATGTCATACAAGACTTATGGTTGACTTTCACTATTGACTGCAATAAAAACCTAGTTGATGATGTCTCTGTTAGACTTCATTTTACACCTTGTTGCTTTAAACCTGTGGTAAAAGTGATAGATTGTGCTTATATATCATAATAGTCAGAGGACATCTGAGTCATTGTCGCTGGCATAGCTTGCAGCTCATGTTGACAATCTATAATGAAGCTGTGCTTGTGTTGCATATATTTATTAACTTATTTTAGAGTTCTAACACTACAAGCAACATTAGTACATGAAATTTGATAAACCACACAAGCACAGCTTCATTATAAATTGTCATAAGTAGGCTATGAGCTGCAAGGTATGCCAGGCATAATGACTCAGATGCAGTGGTAGCGGAAGGAAGCTAAGAAAAGGTGGCTAAGGGCGCGCAAAGCGCGCCGCGATTTTAACCACGCCCACTTTTGGAGTCACAAAATGGGTGTTTCCTGCAATATTTCATCTCGAAAATGGTGGTCACGGTCTTGTGATCGACTTCACACCAGAAACAGCAGCCTAGAAGCAGAACTAAACTTGTAGTTACTAGCTAAAAGGCTGTTGTTACATTCAAAGGCTCAGTTACTCCAGTTAGCATTGCTAATAAGTATGATTATAGTTGTCTTTACTGATCATCTGGGGGGCTAAGCCCCCCTTTTGTTAAAGCTAGGGGGGCTCTAGCCCCCCTAGCCATCCTGGTTCCGCCGCGTATGTCCTCTGACTATTATGATTTAGAAGAAAGATCTATCACTATTACCGAAGGTTTAAAGCTACAAGGTGTAAAATAAAGTGTAACAGAGATATCATAAACTAAATTTACGTTGTAGTCAATGGTGAAAGTCTTCATGCCCTGTATGATGTCACATTTAGCCACACCCTCTAACACGATGTAAAATGGCAGGAAGCAAAATGAGAAACTTTCAAGGCTCATATCTCTTTTAATAATTTTTTTCGAACAATAAGGACTAAGTACAAATTTTTACGATCATATAATCATATTAGGCCAATAAAAAATACGGCAGAAAAATGTCAGTTGCTCTTTAATAATGGTATTGATTGTGTGTGGAATGGTTTTTGCATAATAGGTGGTAACTGAAATAAAAATATTTAAACTTCGGTTTTTAAGAGTTCGTCATCTTAATCAGTCGTTGCATTTCTTTCACTTATGTGTTGTAAAGGATGAAGTCAACTTGTCTGGTTTTTCAAATGAGCCCAATCAATATCTTGGAGTACAAACAAAAGATCTGGCTTTTGAAAGTCTGCTGCCTTCCGCAATTGTCTATAATTGCTAAATTTACTGTAATAGTTGCACGAGTTTTTCTTCCAATCAATAAAAATGAAAAGTACCGTGACAATTGCTATTTATTATTATACAAGATGGTTTACCTTATAGCAATATATATGCCAAATTATGCATTACTTCGGCAAATTCGCTAACTATGGATTGATTTGCATTAATAATAGTAAAAGTAACGAGGTTATTATTCGTTAACAAAATAATAAAAACACAAGAAATGTTAATGCAAGACTGCCTCAGTCATTTGGGGTGAGCAAAAGCGAGCACCACTAAGGCGAGAAAGTGTTTGTACAGGAGGACCATCGACCTATTACGAATGCTAACTAAGCCAACTAGATCAGTGATGCTGCCCGCATGCGCACTACCACAGCATTCATTTCCAGTACATATCATTTCCAGTACATATCATTTCCCACGTGTTTTAGCAAGAAGAAATGCACAGTGAATGATACATGTGAACTATAAGTCAAGAAAGAACTGCCAGTGAAGCTTGTAATTGTCTTAGAGAGCTTTACAGCCAAAAAATTGGTGCAGAGACCCCTGAAGCGAGGCTGGCCACAAGAAAATTTGCAGATAGAGATCGTGGAGCTTCTATTACTGCTGAAGAGGGAAGCAAGGCTGGCCGCAAAAAGACTAAGAGATAGGGCTTGTAAGGATGCCTGTCAAGAGAGAGCTAGGGTTCAATCAAGAAGAGCTAATATGACACCTGCTGAGAGGAACCACCACCTGTCAGCTGAAAGAGACAAATCTGAATCAAAAAGAACCAATTAGACAACTGCTAAAAGGGACTACCATCTGGCAGCTGCAAGAAATAGGCCTCAATCAGGAAGAGACAGGCCAATATGATCAGAATCAGGAGTCTGAATCTACTAATCTAAGTGTAATGATAGGAATTCATGAAACTATTTCATCTCTCACTTTCTCCACCTGTGAAACATGTTTGGAATGATTTCCAAGCAAGTCAGTTTTTAGACAGCCAAATGGAGTCCATGAGTGCCATAAATGTGCTAATGACAAGTGCATTCCTAAGCTATACTCGTCTGGAAACATTAACCCTGGACCAGTACCACCACATTTACAGGTAGAGTTATTTAAATCATTTTAAAAATTAATTAGATACTGGTGGTATGTTAGTGGGGGGTCTGTTTACACAATGAGAAAACCACAAACATTGTCACATTGGCACAGGTATTATTGTTTTTTTAATTTAGGACTTATCACAAGCAAAGGATGTGTTGTGTCAGCTATTATGCCAGTTATGTCAATGGACAGTATGGCTGTAGTGGACATGTCAAACTTTCTTCAAGATGTGAAGTCATTTGCAACCAAATTACCCCACCTAGCAGCTGAGATTGATATTGTGGTGGTTCAGAAAGAAAGAGAGCAGACACACAAAGACTTTGAGGACAATTGTTAAAGAAGCTCCAACTTGGTTGATGGCCAATAGTGTCTACTATCAGAAGACTGGTGTTAGATTGGAACAGGACACATTGGCTATGCTACTTGAGGATGGAGACCTCTCTGACTTTCGTACAAATCAGCCAGTAGACTCTCAGGGCATAACAATATCTAATGACGCAATGACCACTGAAGATGAAGAAGGGTATCCATCATCATATGTACCTAATGCTGCCCCACCAGATACAGAGAGGGAAACCATTGAGCAAGCAGTACAATCATTAGGACAGCCACAGTCATCTCATCTAATGTGGCCCAGCATTTAAGGGACTCCAATCAATGAGTTCCAGACAGAGGGATACTTCTCAATGGCATTTCCTACTCTATTTCATACTGGTAAGATTGTATGAAACATTTGTCATGATAATTTTACATATTTTAGTAGGTGCTGCTGATTTTAATGGTACTCGAATGAATGTCATTACAGCAGATCATTATTTCCCTCACCTCAAAAAGCATGATGGAAGATTGGCTAAGTACACTTGCTTTCATTTCTTTGCTGTTAGCACTGAGATGTGATGGCGTGTTAAGGAAATGGGTTGAGTATACATCAAAAAACAACATCCTGGTGAAGCTCACGTTACTGTAGATGATCTTCGTGACATGATCCGTCATGAAGAAACGTACTAAAATAAAGTTATTCATTATGGAGCAAGTCTACGTGGTACCCAGCCGAGACGCCACTGTGCAAAAGCGGAAGTATTTTATTTACACAAGAAGTGGGCATTACCATCTAAAATGGCGGATAATGAGGATACTAGAAAAAACTGTCAGCAAAGCTTCTAAGATGTCATGCTAGTAGTTTTCTGGGCTTTTTATGATAGTTCTTCGAGGTTTCTAATAATATGGTAAGTAAAGTAACAATTACTATTGTATAACACTATGATATGCTACTTGTAGTGACTTGAAATACATGCTTTGTCCAAACAATCAGTTACTTCTTTCTTCTATGCCTGTATGGACACACACTA
>NW_003546376.1:96430-103356 GCF_000090795.2 Amphimedon queenslandica | reverse complement strand
TGCTGGTCGCTGTGATACCATTTAGCTTTAAGTTGATGTCTTTTACAAATTCGAGGTTTGTCATCAGGTCGGAAACCATTATGCTTCTCTACAAAGGACATTTAGGTTACCAAAATATGTGATACTATGCTCTAGTGACCCACAAAGATAGCAAGGAGCAGTAACAGATATGTCGGAGTATCTCTTCATTCCAGCAGTAGAATCTTAAAAATTACAATATTAATTAATTTTCATTAAAATGCATTTTTGTTTATTTTAATGTTTCATTGTTTCAAATTAGGGACACAGCTGGTATTTTAGTATGTTGTAGTATAAAATTTTTTCTATACAATTCTACTGTTCATACTGCAATAATACTTAGAAGCCAGGTTTGTGCTATCTATCAAAACAAACTAGCCTAATACACTTACTTTATGCTTTGCCTAAAATACTGACTATACAGTGAAGCACCACTAGTATTCTATTAATAGCCAAAGTTGTAATACAGTGCCACATTTACATCAGAACATATGAATAATAATAACACTGTCATTGATTGTCCTTATAATTGCCATTGCACTAGTGCATGGGCGTGGCGAGTAAAATAAAATCCTTTCCTTTCTGGAGATATGGACCTCTTGCGTCTCGGCTGGTACCAGGCAGTACTGGTTTAGAGAGAAAAACCATCTCATTGCCATGATACACACTCTGGGACTGCTTTCACTCACAGTGCTGATCATCAGTGGCTTGAGTTAGCTAACCTTTTATGTCCTGAAGATTTAGAGGATAAGAAGGCTCGTGTGAAAGCTGTTATTGATAACCCTGCTTTGGCTGATTGGTTCTTCTACTAGAGGATCCAGAACTTTTTTGATGCTTTTTATATCAATGCCCTCAAAGCCACAGACTACTGAATAAGGTTTGAGTGACTACATAAACGCAGTCCTTATGTACATGGACTAGCTGGCTACCCAATGCTCCTAATTTTGAGAACCTACTCTCATCATCACCTGATCTTGTGGAGTCAACTAAACAACAGATCACTGAGTATGCTGACAAGATCATTTCTACCATCAATCCTTTTTTTCTCCTGATGGCAGTGATGTCAGTGATGCTTCACCAGCAAAGGATGATTCACACTTCTGTAATAAGCCATACTGTCAAAGTAAATGATACTTAGGAAGACCTAATGATCTTATTGTCACTTATGAACGACACACTAGCTGCTCAGAGTCCTACTGCTTGAGTATATGTAACGGCAAGCAGGAGTGTCAGTTTTGATGACCACCATCAAGATCACAAAGGAGGAGCCTTGAATTTTTGCTGCACTTAACGATAGCTGCTTAACAGTTTCAATCCCATTCAACTGTCATCCTGGCGTGCTATTGTGGACTGCAGTACATTGTATCAAGGAACCGGTTTGTTCTGTATTGCACCAAACATGTCACTGAGAGTGAGACTAGATCACAGTCTTTGAGGGATACTTTTGTTAACATTGCCTAGATCAGTCAAAACTATCCAAAAGCTCCTCATCAACAGCTTCGGAGAGAGGCACTTTTCAGCACAAGAAACCTGTCACATTCTACTAAAACTCCCCATGTACAAGGCAAGGAGTCTCATCAACATCAGTCTTGTTGGCTCTAAAGAAGTTCAAGGCATTATGCAGAAGGGAGATAGGGTGACAGCTCATTCTGTGTTGGATCACTATACATCACGTCCCACTACTTCACAGTTCAAGTTAATTACTATTGGACTTCACTCATCAGTACACAATACCTAAGGAATTGGGTGCCGAACAAAAGAAGAGGAGTAAAGAAGTGATAGTCAAACCCAAACCATACTGATCGCCTGATTGATCAGGCCCTAACTATGATTAGTACTGCCGTCAGTCTAAACAAACCATTCAGAGACATCATTGAGTTAAAGACTGGCTTCAACTCTTACTAAGGTGATTGCTAATTTCCTTCAGTTCGGAAATATTCCTCATTCCCTTAAGGAGGATATACTGAGATTACAGCAGCACTTCAGCTAAACAGAGACCAAGATCAAGAGGTATGATTCATTGATTTGCATTTTGTGTATTGCATTTATGTTACTGTTGTTATTAATAATTGTTGTTGAATTCTTATTGTTGATTAGATTTTTTATTTATTCATAGAGTTCACAAGCCAATCAACAACAACAGAATAAACATCAGAGAGCACAGGAAGAATGGATGAACGTGTCAGTTGACTCCAGCCTGATGTCTACACACAAGAGGGTTAGCTGAGGCAAGATCATATTCCAACATTGAAGAAGCAGCTAGTTTCATTGCACAGGAGAAACAGAAAACCACATTTACTCCATTTACTACCACTGCTACAACAGATAATCTTCAAGGAAGACAGTGTATATGACACTGTAAAGGCTCATTTTGAACAAATTGATGAGGATCCACTACACATCATTGTCAATGGGACAGCTGGTACAGGGAAATCATATCTCATCAACTGTTTAAGTTATTGCTGGGTACCAGTCTTAAAAGTAGCGGCACCAACAGGAGTGGCAGCATTTATTGTGGAAGGAAGAACACTACAGAGTCCCCTACATCTACCAGAAAGTGATGACTTCAAGGATATGGAATGTATCAAACTACAGAACATCCAGGAAGAGGTGTCAAACATAAAATCATTGATGAGATGTCACTGGTTTCTGGGAAGACGTTTGGGATGATTGATAGGAAGTTAAGACAAGCCTTTTCTCAAAAGTCACAAGTACTGTTTGGTGGGTACTTATTGGAGACCTTGGCGATGTACCTCCAGTGCTTGTACTTCCTCCTTATACCACACAGACTAGTTCAGAACTTGCAGACCAGGGTACAGAGCTTATAGACTATTTACTACAGCCTTCACTCTGACCCAAGTGATAGACAAGATCCTGAACAAGTCAGGTTGGTGACAATTTTCTTCGCCTCAGAAATGCTGAAACAAAAGAAGAGGATTGGGAACATCTCATGGAGTGACACCAAGCAGAATAACTGATCACTTTTCCTTGTTATTGCTCTGAGACTTCCTAATGTTGAAGATGTTGCTGACTACAATATTAATAGATTATTCGAATATGGCCATCCTATTGCTGAGATCAAGGCAGTACACACAGGAATGATTGCAAGTAGTGGATCTCCTGATGATGCTGGCGCTTTGGATCCAGTTGTGATGCTCTCAAAATCAGCACGAATCATGCTTACCAACAACTTATGGGTTAAAGTGGGATTAGTCAATGGAGGAATGGGAACAATTAAAGCTATCTGTTATCTGAGTGACAAACCTGCTCTACCAGTAGCTGTGATGGTACAATTTGATCATTATTAAGGACCAACTATGTACAACGTAACAGTACCAATCACTTCAATAAGACGAAACTGGTCTTCTTCAGGTGGTTGATGTTCACAAATTCAACTACTACTCAAGCTAGTGTGTGCAGTGACTATCCACAAGTCTCAAGGACTCACTTCCAATGTAGTGGTCATTGATGAAGCGAACAAGAAATTCTCTTGTTGATTGTCATTTGTCGCCTGCTCAAGAAGAAGTTGACTGACATCTTATTTGTACCACCACTCCCTCTCCAACAACTAACTAGCATTGCTAGAAGTCATCGTCTTCATGAAAAGGAGGAGGATTAACAACTACCTTCTCTTAATAAAGGACCACCTCTTGAAGATATTGAGAAGGAACAGTCAATGGATGTACATGTAGAAGTCATGACACCATCTCCACGGGCTGTTCATGAGTATGAAGATCAATCATAATATTGAGTTGATGACCAGGGCTGCCAATAGGCCCTGGGCAAAAACTTCGATGGGGCTCCTACATATATAATAATTCCCCCCCCTTTCTGATACCAATGATCATGATTTTATACAGCTCTGTGAAATGCAGTAAATGCAGCTCTTCGAACTTTTTTCTTAGCAAAACTAGTAATTTTTTCATCAAAACTTAAAGTTGATGTTCCCATGCCAAAATCATTAAACTTGATAGAAGTTCCTCTGACACTGTAGGTAAAAAACTATTTTTTACAAACTTTAACTTGTTAAATGACCGAAACTGTTACTGAAATGGACGTGAATATTCTGAGTGCTACACATGCTTTAGAAAATACAGTTTCTGATCCATATTGCATTAAGAAATGATAAACTATTAATGTGTGAGCCTCCTCATGGCTCGTAGTTCATCGAATAGTACATGTGCAAATATGGCATTGGAATTCAGGTTTTCCTATTTTAGTAGTTTACATCACACAGCATCTTTATCGTCACCAGCAATCCAAATGAATGAAAATTTTTTGCCAATAGTGTTGATAGTTTTAATATGGGATCTATTACTGCATAGCAATCCAAATGAATGAAAATTGTTTGCCAATAGTGTTGATAGTTTTAATATGGGATCTATTACTGCATCTATAGCCACATAAAAATCATTCACCTTGTAATACTCTTCCTGAGTGACACTTGGTTGCTTATTGCCTCTTGTTTGTCTCTTTCGCATGAAATTGCTTTCAAATCCGAAATTAATGTAACCATTTTTGATTCTCATAATAAATGATGCTGAGAATTTTATATCGTCTAAAAGTAATTGAAGTAAAGCTGCGTCATCTAAGTTTATTGTCAAGCTTTGAAGCATTTTGCTAACTTCATTGATTCCTTGAAGAGTTTCAGAATTCTCGCACTTAAACAAGTGTCTGATAGTTTCTACAATGACAAATGTGCTATATTTTTTATTTCATTGGGTTTGAACTAAATAGGTTATATACATTCTGAATGTTTCCAAAAAAATTTTTGACTTCCAAACTTGATGCTACTGCCATGAAAATTTAAACTGTGTGCACAGCAAGAGGAGTATGTGGTTTGTGAGTTTTTGTGTAGAGTAATAGCTTGTACCCCTTGTAAATGCTTGACATGTTTGCCCCGTTATCATATCCTTGACTATGACAATTTTTAATGTTTATGTGGCATCTTTAAGAACTTGTAAAATGAGTGCAGCAATGTCTGTTCCCTTCTTTTTTCACAATCTTCACTCCTCAGTAGCCGCTCTTCAATTTCCCATTTATTTTTTTAACAGAATGATGGACATACCTTAGGACAAATGTAATCTGCTTTGTAAGAGAGACATTAGCAGTACTGTCAACAATAATGCCATGATGAAATGCCAGCTGTACCTGTTTCACAATAACTTGTGTAACAAATTTTGCAAATTGTTCACGGACTTCATTCTGGGAAAAAGATGACGAATAATGAGCTGGCATCAGTGGCGGCGAAAGATAAATAACAAATGGGGGTGAAAATTTTGGTGCACAAAGCGCACCAGAGAAATTTCACGGCCTCATTAATTCTTCATAGAGGAGTGGTCAATTATTGCATCACTATTAAAGTGATTAATACTAATTCTTTTATTTTAAAACACAAAAGAATTTCTCCTTTCATTCACACTGATAAAATCCTAGCTACTTTTAAAAGGTCTATATGTAAACGTTATAACACTCCCGCTAGGGATACATTGTAATTGTATAACCGAGGCTGAGGGCCGCAGGCTTGAGGGCGAGGTCATAAAAATGCAATGTATTCCGTAGGGGGGTGTTATCAACATATTGTGTAATGCTTAGTGGGCGTATTAATGGGCATGCCCAATGTAGGCTACACATGCGCAGAAGGTAGAACATAACACAAGCAAGCAAGTTAAAGTAAGATGGCTCGAGTAAAGAAGGACTTGAAGGAACACCAGGAGGAACCTGAGCAGAAGAAGCGACTCTCTTTGTTGTGACAAAGTAACAATAAATTTAACTTTATCACTGGAGATTCAGAGCCATTTGAAGCCATGAAGGGGAATACCGTGAAACCACTACCGCAAACAATAAGGGGGCGCTCAATAATTTCTCCTAGTGGTACAGAGAGACAGAAGAAGTTACCCCTCTGAGATCAACTGGATCCCAAACCGCTCAACATGTTGCTAACTGATAATCACAAGGAGCTCTGTAAAGTCTCATCTTTATTTGTTATGGAAACGCGCAAGGAGGACGACAAAGAATATACTCATAAGTCAATTTATTTAATGACTGCTGGTCTTCAACGTGTAATGAGGCAACATAAAGGTCGTTCTTTGCTATTTAATATTTTCAGTAACAGTCGTTTTGAGTTATTTCATAACATTTGTGATCACAAATTTCGTACACTTCATCAACAAGGTATTGGTACAAAGTCAAAACATGCCAATGCTCTTACAGATGAAGATGAAGCAAGCTTTGGGAATGCGATGTTGGGAATTCTCCTTCCACAGTCGTGTCTTTTAATGTCATGAACTGTAAGTCATTTGTAATATGATCATTGTAGATGTCGTATTTTCTTTTACAATTTCATTAGCTATTTTACCTCAATGGCAAATGGGAGCACAAGAGGATACTTACGAGTTTTTTCTGGGTCTATTACGAGTAGTGGGAACCCAGATTGGCACAATTTTGAGGTATTGATTATTTCTTGGTCAGTTTCGTTTGTCTGATGTTTAATTTTTTTAATTAAATTCTATTATTTGTAACTTAACATTTTAATTTACATGTATGTACTTTTTTAGTTCAGAATTAATGTTTGAGAAACAGAGTACATGTAAGTCAAAGGCTTGTTTTAGACATATAACATTTGTTTGTAATGTTCTAGTAATGTGTGATGCTTGTAAGACTTCTAAAAGACCAAGAAGAGTATCACATGATCATGTACTAGTTGATTTGGTATGATTTTATTTTGAAATGATTTTTTATGCCATATCATTTATTCTGAAGGGTAAAAGAAATATTTAGGAAGCTATTGATTGTGCTGCAGTTATCAAGCATGATGGCAAAGCTTATTGCAACCATTGCAATGGAAGTGAAGTTGCTACAGAAACCTGTCCATTTGCAACTTTGCCCTGCACGCTGATCATCTTTCA
>NW_003546376.1:80284-88918 GCF_000090795.2 Amphimedon queenslandica | reverse complement strand
TTATAGGATGACATTGTATTATGCTATACTGTTTAGCACGGTATAAGTAGCTAATTAACAGTATTCTTTGTACAGAGTATTATGCTAATGTACATAAAAGATTAGATTTTGGTATTATAAAACAGTGTAATTATGGGATGATAATGAATGTAATATCAATGATAGAGTTTAAGAAATGAAAAGTCATAACTGGTGCATGTACTCTACAGTTTTGTGTGAATAGATTAATGCATAGGGGTTCTGTAAAAGAAATTCTCCAGCTACTAGGAATTTCTTGTCCAATGTCAATGTAATGTAACATTCAATAACACTGAATAAAAACAATAGAACTTACAGTAACTGCATGGGTAAAAGCCTCATTAATACCAATGAGATCAGACAGTTGGTGCATTAACTTATTAGTTACCATCACAATCCATTAAAAAGTAATCATTAGGCATTAAGATAATACAATTTACAAAATATGCAGTACATGACAAACAATTTTTACAAATAACAATGATCCCATAAAAACTGTTACTTAATGCAGCATTCTGTATAACTGTATAATACACTGTCATGACTAACTTTTATTGGCATTATGTGCAGTGACTGGCCTTTTTAATCTTCTTATGAATCAAGCTAAATAAACATAAATAAATAGGGTATTACAATACATTCTCAAAGAAACTGTAACAGAGACTTACCACGCTTGGCACACTCCACAAGAACAGCAGCTGAGTTGTTTCGTTCTTTGACTTCTCGTGTGCAAAGTCCGGCAGCATGCTGACAAGTACTGCGCATGCTTGGTACTCACCCACACAATTAATTGGATCCATTCCTGTCTTTAACAGCATGTGTTAGTTTAACAGGAAACATTACTTTAAAAACAAATCAAATGACTAGAACTCTGTCTGATCAGTTATTCCTGGTATGAACAATACTATAAAAATAAAAAGAAACAAAAGTGCAAAGCAGAACCTGAAACATCATTTCAAAACCAAACACATTATCTCAAGTGTAGAACTCAGTCCAATAATGTACCCCAGGTATAGCAAAATTAGAAAGGAAAAAACAAATGAGTCAAACATGAAATGTCATTTTAAAACCAACCGCAAACAATGAGAACTTAGTTTGATCAGTCACACTCAGTAGAAACTGTATCATTAAACTAAAGAAAGTAACGAATACTGAAAAGTCAAAGGTACGTGAAACATTTTAAAATGATCAAATAATATAATGATCAGTCACTTTAGGTCACACCATACTATGAAATTGGAAAAAACTAAATGTGAAGTGAGTAGAATATGAAACATTAAAAAAACAAATGTAAATGATAGCATCATTCGGAGTCATGTATAAACTATACTATGAAACTGAAAAGAAGAAACAATAGTTGCGCAATCGTAAGAATTTAGTTGTACATTTAACCTTTTTACATACATTAAACCTTTTTATATACATTATAGATATGACAAAAATAGTGAGAACAGTAGAACAGGTCACGTCATTACGAAACATAGCTACCTCTATCAATAAAAACAGTCTGATCTGACACTTCAGGTATTGTCAACTATACTATGAAACTGAAAAAGAAACAAACAGTGAGAAGAACATGAAACAAAATTTGAAAAACAAACCAGAAATGATAAAAATTGCGTCATATCAGTCACTCCTTGTACAAACAGAGAAGAGAAGAAACAAAATAGTGGGAAGTAATTAGAAAATAAAACATTCTAACAATATACGTCACATCAAAAGAACTCAGTCGTACTAGCCACTCCTATTATTTTAGTCACTCCTAGTATATGGAATTGTGAAAAGAAGAAACAAAATAATGAGAAAAACTTTATAAAACATAATTTTAAAAACCAACCTCAAACAATATGAACTTGGTGAAATCAGTCACTTCTGGTATAAATAGTACTATAAAACTGAGAAAAGAATAAATGAATGGTGAAGAGTAAGTAGAACATGTAAAATTAGAAAAACTAATGTCAAACAATAAGAATTCAGTCAGATCAGTTTCTTTTGGTACTATAAATCTGAAACAGAGAGGAGGTTCGGAATTTCGTAAGGGCACTTACAAAAAATTCTGCCTGTACAACAGCCAGGGAAGGAGTTGGTAATAACTCCAGGAGTACGTGGATAAGACAAACAGTATCAATTGTATGAGCACAACTGGTCACAAGGGTCATGACATGTCAGCACTGCTGAATGTTCCAGCACATTTTATGGCTGAAAGGAAAGCATTTGAGCATGCCGCACCAGCAAGTGTCCCACAGCATGTCAGAGCCACCGACTAGTCTGTCGTTAAAGTCTCGATTACGATATGATGAAGTCAAAGTTTGCGTTGCTATCATAGCTAATGTTTGTGCTAAATGCACGTGCAGACCAATTACAATTTCAAATGCACAACATACGTTAGTGCACCTCCGAGACCACACCTTGCTTTTCCAAATAGGCTACCTCTACTTTAGTGAGGATGAATTGGCTACAGTTCTTACTGCTGCTATAATTAAGTGGAAAAGAAAACGGTGACCTAAAAAATTCTGGGTTTGACCAAATCTTTAGCAAACGAAGAGAGCAAGGAGAATTCCATAACTTGGTTCAGGAAATGATGCTCTCTCATCCAGACTGTCATTAATTTCAAGTACATGAGAATGTCCAGAGAACGCTTTGACTTGTTGTTATCAGAGGTAAAACTACTGATTTTGCACGGCATCATATAAATGCATATTCACTACAAAACTAATAGGTTGGCTGTTTTTGGAAAAGAGGTTTATATAGTAATGCTACTAGACCCTCAAGGGGCCCAGCAGAAAAATTGGCACTCACACTCTGATACCTAGCAACTGGTGCTTCTCAAGTATTGTCATTGTGTGGCATGATTTATACCTTTGTTGTTTCATTTTTTATGAATGACTTTGTCATTTGCTTTTCGTGTAAGATAACCAAGTGTGTGTAACATTATTTATGACACCTGTGATGCCATATAGTGCAGTCTTCAACCACAGCATGTCAAAGCTCCCAACTGTGCAGATGACTGGTTGATAATCAGCCGAGCAATTCATCAAATGTAGAATTTCCCGAATTGTATAGGTATAAGTATACCGAAAAATTCATTTAATTATGGTGCTATTGATGGGAAACACATCGTTATCTAAGCTCAAAGTAATGCGGGGTCTAGTTACTTTAATCAGAAAGGAACTCATTCAATTGTGCTTCTCGCTGTTTGCGATGCTCGATATAGGTAAGGATGGTTATGTAGTTCAATTGTTTTATCAGTGAACTAAACTAATTTTAATGTAGGTTTGTGTTAGTGGATATTTGTGAAGCTGGTCACTAAAGTGATAAAGGAATTCCATCAAATTCATCATTTGGTCAGGCTGTTGATGATAACTAGTTGTTTATTTCAGAACCATCACCACTACTGAACACAAATCAACCTTCCTTACCTAATGTAATTGTAGGTGACGAAGCATTTCCTTTGCATTTAAATATGATGCGCCCTTACCCTGGTCAATTTTTACCTGGTATTGTACATAATTATTAATGTATTCTTAGAATAACAATTTATTTACAATTAATTTTCCTTATATTAGAGGATTGAACAGTATACAATTACAGACATAGCAGAGCACATTGCATTATTGAAAATATCTAAGATATTTCAGCGTCCAGATGGAGACTGTTTCATAAACCTTTTATAGGCAAACATTTTATAGGCAAACCACATAAAGCTGAAGTGTATACAATGGCTGCTGTTGCTTTCCACAACTACCTTCAAACCACTGAGTCGTCTATGTAATGTCCACCAGGATTTGTGGATGGAGACGATGGTTCCAGGAATATTTGGAAGGTACTTGGCAAGAAGGAGGTGCCACTGGATTGACACAAGTTAATCAAGTTGGCAGTAATAGGTATAATTAAAGTATACATGTAGATGAACTATCCATATTAGCCATTTATTTCAAATGTTCAGGTACTCAAGAGCAACAGCAGAGGTGAGAGATTGCTACAACACCTATTTTAGTTGTAAGGAGTGAGAAGTGTACTGGAAGCTCCATCATTTTCAAAGAACATAGTAATTATTTTTCATAACTATCAATCCTTCAATGAATAAAATGATTATGATGATTGAAAGTGAAAAAACTGACATCAGTTTCATTATACTATTATTATTGGTACATTTCACTGTCATGGGTGTTGTTAAATGATGCAGACTGATACAGTGGCATGGGAGAGGTTGTGACCTGATTGCCGTTGGCTATATCGTTGGCTTGCTACATGTCCTTTCTCCACACCATTGAGTGTTGAGCCTGGGTTAAATAATGGTGTTATTATTCTTCTACTTGGTGTGCCAATTGCGCAATAAGTAAAGTCCATTAGTAGTTATTAATTATTGAAAAATGAACCCATAATAATAAAACATGTTTATGTGCTGCAGCAATTAAAATGGCTACTACCCAGTCTAGCTAATGGGCATAACACAACTGCTAGCCTTAGTTTTACATTAAATGACAGCAGTGAAACTTTAGAGTCAGAGGAGCCATCGAGAAAGAGATTCAGAAGGAACTATCACAGTAAATGTGCTCAGAAATGGCCATGCATTATGTATGATGAAGAGAATAGTTTTGCCGTGTGGGTTTGAAGGTAAGGCTTTTGTTTTGTAAGTAATACAGTTCATCTTTTTGTATTTTTCCACTAATAGTGGCCTAGAGTATCTGATAACAAGTGCACTCTTGTAAAAGGGATAAACAACTTCTCCAATTGTCATTCAAGTAGAAACACGAGGCTAGTGACAAGCACTGGCTAGCAGTAGAAGCAGACTTGGCTGCCAATGCTCCAGAGAAGACATCAATGGTACAAGCATTAGCAACGTTGACACGGCAACAAAATGACAAAATGTTGCTACTGTTTTGCAGTACTTTTTGCATTGTTAAACTAAAGTTTTCTCTTAATACTTTCGCTACACTTCTTAGTTTACAGGAACTAAGTGGTGTGGCTCTTGGTTCTGCCTACAATACTAGAGTAATTAATCAATTATCGGACTAATCAAACTTTGGGCAGTTATATTTTGAAAACTAAACATGATTTTCCAGTGATTTTTGCACTAGATATAGATCATCACAATATCTGTTTGCATGGTAAAAATCAAAGCATTACTTTCTTTCTTTGTAAAGATATAATTTGCTAAACACACTTCGTAGATTCACACAATAATCGGCCGAGTTAACCCCATTTTCGTCACTTAGCCACAACGAAGCAAGCTTTGTTTGAAGAATAGTTTTGTACCACCAGAACTTTAGTACTGACTGTCTTCTTCAAATACCACTGTAAACATCTTGGTCATCTTTGCTTACTGTTCAGGTATTATACCTTTTTAGTTAATTATCATTATCGGTCACACCCATCTTCATTAATTGCTGCAATAAAGCACGAGGCTCCTTGTTTGCATTTTTGTTTGGACTCATTGAATCTCTCAGCTGCCTTTTCTTATCATAAATACTACCTCTATTGAATGTAAGTCACTATAAAAACAAAATTTGTTTGTATAGCATGCAGTTTGTTCTCAAAGCTGCTCTATCATGTGTATAGCCATAGTGCATGCAAGATGCAAATTGCTTAGTCTTTAGTTCTGTAAAATAAAGGTACATCAATCTAGCACCAAGCCTTTTCCCCATGTTTACATGTCATTGGTATGATAATCAATTTTTTATGTTAATGTCTTTTTTAGATGGCGACACGCCCATGTACATACTCTACATGGCCTGAAATAAGCATGACGAATGCTATCAAAGCAGTTGAAGAAGAGGGGTTGACAGTTAGACCTGCAGCGGAGCTATATGGCATTCCCAAATCAACACTTTATGACAGGATCAGGGGAAATGTTCAACATGGAACTAAACCTGGCCCAGTGCCGTATCTTACAAAAGAAGAAGAGGTTATTTTGGCTAAGTTTTTAATCAGATGTTCTCAGATTGGATTTCCCCGCTCAGTTTCAGAAGTTCTTGCACCAGTAAGACAAACAATTCAGTCAAAGGGTTTAAGTGACGTCTCAATTTCTTACGGATGGTGGCAGAAATTTTGTAGCAGGCAGAGTGAATTATCACTTCGTACTGCTGTGCCTTTAAGTCTTTCGAGAGCCATGGCCACTGATAATAGTGTCATACAAAAGTATTTTGATATACTTGAAGACACACTTAAAGAAAATTCTCTATTCAACAATCCAACTCGCATATTCAACTGTGATGAAACAGGACTCCCATTGAATCCTAAATCTTTGAAAGTTGTGAGTGGTCGTGGAGCTAAGAATGTCAGTCAAATCACTGGAGAAGGGAAGTCTCAAATCACAGTTCTGGCATGCACTTGTGCAGCTGGAGTACCATTGCCTCCATTTGTAATATTTGATCGTAAGACCTTTAATGATCAGCTAATGGTAGGAGAAATACCAGGTACACTTTACGGCTCATCTCCAAATGGATGGATCAGTAGAGAGCTGTTTTTGTACTGGTTTCGTAAGCTGTTTTTAACGAGTGTTCCTAGGGTACGTCCTCTCCTTCTCCTGATGGATGGTCATTCTACTTATTATGGTCCTGACCTTATCAAGATAGCAGCTGAAGAGCAAATTTTAATATTTGTATTGCCACCCAATACCACTCATTTAACACAGCCACTTGACAAAGGGTATTTTGGGCCATTAAAAACTGCTTGGAAGGCTGTGTGTCATGAGTTCTGCACTAAAATCCCTGGTCGTGTGGTAACCAGTTACGATTTCTTTGTATTATTTGCTGATGCATGGAGAAGGTCAATGACACAGAGAAACATTGCAAGTGGCTTTGAAGTAACCGGCATATGTCCCTTCAACAGAAATGCTATTAAAACTGGCAATGACAAGCAAGAAACCATCAGCCGTTCACTGTTAGACCAGACTGGTCTAGCATACATACCGCTCTATAGTCCAGACATAAAGAGAACGAGGGATCATGATTCTTCATTCAATTCTAGTCTCTTGGAGAGATCACTTTCAGAGAATGATTTATTGCAAGCTGTCACTCCAATGTGAGGAGTAATGCCTATAGAGTCTTTTCTGAAAACTCCTAGTCATCCCAGTAGCAAGCCCACCCTGAAGCCTAAATCATGCGGAAGAGTATTGACTAGTGTTGAATTCATGACATGTATAGAGGAAAAGGAAAGAATGAAGCAGGAAGCCTTGAAGGAGGAGCGTAAAAGAATTGCTAGACTTGAGAACCAGAAGGAAGCTAATAGAGTAAAAGAGTTGAAGAGAAGTGCAAGTAATATATCTTATTGTGAAAAATTTAATCTGATATTGGACCGTATTTTTAGATTATACTATGAGTGAGCACAGGCAATTTAAGAAGTTTGAAAATGGGTATGACATTCCGGATGAGAGGTATGAGTTATGGGTTCAGTTATATCGTCCTAATATGACATCTCAAGGTGGGTGTTGATGAATTCATATTATTATGTTGAACATAATGTATTTATTAATATTAAGATTCAAATGCTGAAGATGAAGACCAAGATTCCTTGAGTAATGGTAAGTAACAGTAAATTAGTATTTTATTCATTGGTAATTGTAGACACTGATAAAGGAGAAGAGCTTTCAATGAGTGCTGCAAACAGTATGCATGAAACATAATATTATTCTATAATGCTTTATAATTGTGTAGGTATAGAGACACAGACACATACTGTCACAGCTAATAACAGTAAAGGCCTTTAAAATTAGCTGCAATACTTTTTATTATTAATGTTGGAGCAAAAAGAGTTGCACCTATCAAGGGAACCGCTGCTACTAACGGTATTCGTATCACTATTAATTATTCTGATTTATTTTTAGAGACAGTTGATGCCTCTGTTACTTCTAATGCTAAGAAGGCTGTGAGGTCTAAAGGTATGTCTCAAATAATTTATGCTTGTCATTATTTTTTAATTAGAGACAGCAATCGCTGTACCTACTACTAGGAGCGTTAGATATAAAGGTATTGTAATATTAATAGTTGTTAATGTAATGGTTCATGATAATAGAGAGAGTTTTACCTATTGAAGAAAGTGTTAGAGCTAAAGAAAGTGTTAGAGCTAAAGGTATTTATTAAGTTTTTTGTTTATTTTTATCTATGCAAGTATAGAGACAGTTGAACCCACTACAGATATTAGTACTGCAGCCAAAGAGAGCAATAGAACTAAAGGTACTATTATGCAATTTTTGAACAAAGACAATTGTGCCTGGCTACGCAAGTGTTACAGGTTTTTAATTGTTATTATTGACTTATGTAGAAACAGAGAGAGTTATATGTACTGCTAAGGGGAGTAAGGGAAGTGTTAGAACTAAAGGTATTAATATACTAGCTTTTTATAAATGTTAATGTAATATAGAAACAACTGTAAGTCCTGCTAATGCAACTACTGCTAAAAAAAGTGCTATAGGTGTCACATAATTCTTCTATTTTATTTTATTATTTTTAATATAGAATCAGCTGATTATCCTACTGCAAAAAAGAGTGTTCAAAGTATACAATAATTTATTTTGCTATTAATTTTATAGTTTATGCTTAGGTGCACATAGAGTTGATACAAGGAGTGTCAGAACTAAATGTAGTAAAATTTTAATTATTATTATCTTTATTA
>NW_003546376.1:74000-79121 GCF_000090795.2 Amphimedon queenslandica | reverse complement strand
GGATAGCTCGTTGCTACTTTAGGATCATTGCAGCAGCTCTATACTTATAGTCATACAATTACTAAGTTCGTAGCAGAAATTGACGATTGTAGTAATCAATTTACTTTCGTGGCATTGACATAACTGGACAAAAAAAGGAACTGGATGTGACAAGGATCTCACGCTAAATAATTAAAGGAATCTCTTCAAAGGCGCTTTAAAGTTGGTAGCATTTTTTAAGACTTTAATATTATTGACCTCACAAATAGGCCAGCAAGTGGAACTGAACAAAGTTTCATATCAGAGTATGAGCTACAGGAAGTTACACACATATTGCCACACTATGAGTTACTTTTGCCACAATAATTATCTCAGCAAATCCTTCATCAGTGGCTACGTTTAAAATTACTTGTCTGTAACACGTTGCCTTCTCTTGACTGAAATTTCTTTGATATGTGGCCAACTTTTTCAAAAAGTGACATTGGCAGTTTCTAACACATCTTAAAAGTAGTTTTAATATGCTCTCTTCTACACATAAACACTGCTGTGCGCGAAAGAGGATTCTCTATTACCAAAAGCCAAAAAATATTAAAGTTATCAAACAATTCACTAAATTCCCTAAAGTGTATTTCAGTCAATGGCCCTACACTTGAGGAAGGTGATCCCCAACCAGCAGTAACCTACTGGTCCATGGTATGTCAACAAAGGCCATTCTTTAGAAAAGGGAACCGCTTTGCTACAAATGAAACGATTCTGAATTTGAGTAGGAAATGTCAGATAATGAGATTTTTGAAAACAGAATAATTTGTATCAGACAATAAATCAAGTGATGTGCATAAGTGGATAGTTATTTAGTTTGAGTTTTTGATTGTTTTCATTAGAAATATTGAATAATAAAAATTATTAAAAGTCAATAATAGTTTTACTGCTCATAGCTCATCAAGACTAAGATATTTATATTACTTGCTGCTCATTTTGCTCACTCAGAAAAAATTTATTTCCAATGCTCACTCAGAAAAAATTTATTTCCAACCCTGTCTGCAACAATCTACAACTGCCTTATTCTAGATGCATCAGAATGACATGAACTACTAGGGCACTCAAAGGAATAACAAAAGCTACTCCATGCCTGACCTGTAAGAACAATGCCACCGTGCCTTGTCTGCCTTAGCCACAGCACCTAAGTGAATAAAGAAGTGGCTTCTACTATTGTTGTGCTAGTTCTTAACTTATAGATAGCTCTAGTTATAGTTCTAGTTCCAACGTTGTAGTTTAAATAGTTCTAGTTTTAGTTCTAGTTCCAACATCAGAGTGTAGATAGTTCTAGTTTTAGGTCTAGTTTCGACCTTGTAGTTTAAGTAGTTGTAGTGTTAGTTCTAGTATAAATAGTTCCAGTTTCAGTTCTAGTGCTAACCTTGTAGTTAAAATAGTTCTAGTCCTCTGCTATAGTTTAATTTTTAGTTGTATAGTTAGAACAGTAAAATATTTTTAAAGGAAACTTTATTATAATCAAATGAAGTTTGTTTTTTACAAAGCATGGTTTCTCTTTTCAGATTCTGCTAATTTAAACAATTTCTCTTTCCTTTTGTAACTTCCCCACTTGCTGAAAAAACTCGTTCCACTGGGGCAGTTGAGGCAGGAGTACAGAGAATGCCAGATGCCACTGGAAAGAGCAATGGATACACATCCTTCTTTTGTAACCAATAGTCCAAGGGGTCGAAACTTCTGCAACTGTGCCTACTGTCTAAATACTTTTGAATCTCTTCATCGTTGCTAGAAAGTTATACAACTAGACTTGTATTATTTTCTTCTTAGTCTAGCAAGTCACATACAAGACTCAAGTGCTTAAATTGCTTTGTTGGTGGCAGTGGTAGATTTTCTTCTCATTCAACTTGAGGCTGAAATAATGGTGTAAGATGACATACCTCATCGGAATTGTCACTAGAGTCAGATGGCATTATCAGCTACAATAGGTTTTGCTGCATCCACTTGAGTAGAAGTATATTCCTATAGGCAGGATTTAGCAGAGTTACAGAAACAAACCTTTCAAGCTCCTTCAGAAGAGCCTTGGCAACAATTGAAATACCAGTTAGTATGGACATCTGTACAAAATGAAATAATAGACTAAGTGATAAGGTAATATATCTTTTAACAAACCTTCTTGAAATGAAGTTTTAGTTCCTTCAGTACTGGTACCAACACTGCAATGCTTATAGTTGTTTCACTGCTTGTCAAATTCGTATGGCGAGCAAAGGGTTTCAGCAAAGTTTCTACATAGGACAAGTTCTTCCATTGTGCTTCATTAAGGTTTTCCTGCTCTAACTCTTTTACTACAGTAGTTAAGTGCTCCCTGACTTCAAGCATATGACATCACAAAAAAACAATCCCATCTTTTCGGGTAATTCTTCACTAGTTTTTTCCCTGCCAGCTCTACTAGTCGCTTTGTTGCTTTACAGGACTTGGTAACTTTTCTCACAATATCCAAAGCCGGATTTACATCAGATTTGAATGCTGGTGCAGATTCAAAAACTTTTACCACCAATTGCGAAGTGTGCACAAAGCAACTGGTACTTTTCCAAGCTTTAAAAGCATAGTGGTGATTATTCTCGCATCCATCAAAGTTGATTACATCAGAATAAGAACCTTATTCCATTTAATCAAGCTCATCTTTTTCTTCTATTCAAACTGCAAATAATTCTTCGCTTTCTTCTTTGATAATGATGTCATTTAGTACCAGTAATATCATCCTCAGAATCATCACTGCCCTTCTCTTCATTGTTACAGTTTGTTTTAAAAGCAGCAAACATGTTACTTCCATTGTATGTAAGCACTCGAAATAACTTATGACCAGACATTAACTAGTCATCAAGGATCTTCTGAAGTAAATCTGCAATTCTACTGCCAGTGTGTGGAGATGGGAATCTTCTTAATGTCGTGCAAGTAGAATGACAAGTATTGGAATCTGTTACAAGAAAATGTGCCGTCACACAATGAAAAGATGCTGTCATGCCTGGTTTCGACCAAATATCAGCCCAAATACTAAAGAATTTTGCTTTTTCTGAAAGAGATCAAATCTTTGCCTTTATATGACTTCTTTCTGATATCTTCAGAAGCAGGTTTTTGATGTGGTACTAGATATATCCCATCCATTCATGAAGTAGCTCAAGGAACTCTTCATTATCAACGAGAGACAAAGGCACATTTGTAGCTCCAATGAAAGTAGCTAACTTTTTTAGTGATAGTTATGTTTCTGATGAGTCTTTATCATGCTAGCGTTGTGGGTTGTTTGTACTTTCCACAGTTCTTTGCAATTGTGATGAACATCGTGTCAGGTTCTTCTTACAAGGTTTAGCTGTTCCCTTGACCTTCTCTGCTGCAATACATTCTTCATAATCCTTCTTGTGTTTATTTTGTGGGTGCTTTTTAAGTTGGTAGGAAACATTCCTTTCAGAGTTTTACTACAATGACTCTCAGACTGGACTTTGTTAACTAAAACCAAACATTTACTAGTGTCTTTCTTCCGCTTTGTGGTAGCTAAAATATTGCCAGACATTACTTCTAATATTACCGGGTTACTAAGCAGGATTCACCCCCAAACAAGATGGCTGCCACGACATTTGCAGCCTTGCTATACCGGGAAAACGAGCTCCTATGCTTACCAGACTTCTTAGAGGACCTTACGTTGACCAGAGGATTCCAATGGTACCACTCTAGACCTTTTCTGGGAGAAATATTAAAATCTGCAAAAAGGCCGTTTTGTTCAGTTACCTTTTTTCATCTTCATCATGATCTCCTGTCAATCCTGTTGTCGGTCGATATATCAATCTTGCCTGGTGATAGAAGGCTAATTATTACACCATTCTACTCCAACAGGGTATGTGCAGGTCCTTTTCCCCTAGAATCATTTTCCAAGAAAGCAATAAGTGATACTGTGACTGTTAGATCATACCAGCTTACCTTATGCCACCATTTTGTTAATTAAAGAACCATATGCTCCAAAATTTGGGTGTGGTCGTGCATGCTCAGATCTCAGAACTGGGAACAGCAAGTAGTTTTACCTAGCTATAGGCTAGCTATGCATGGAATCAAGTTGCAGTACTTAGTGCAGGTTTCTAGCTAAGAGAAGGTATTAATCTTGCATGTATCAAGTGTGTAATGAATTATTTTATTTCAAAAACAAGAAACAATTAATTAATGTTTATAATACTAGTGATAATATGAACTTGACAACAGCTACAGGATTGTGGGAAAGATAGAGCTTCTTGAACAAGGATTCATATTAAGACTAAAGTATTCATTTCACTTATCATCAGTATAGTAGCTATATTTTAATATCTATTCAATTCAATCAGTGCTGTTTCTCATAAATGCTGTAAATTATAACAATGATGACAATAATAAATTTATTGTTTGTGTAGAATCAAAAAGTATCATAATTGTAACTGAAAAAATATTATAAATATTATTAAAAAATAAACACCAAAAAGAGCATAAAAAATTTTAAAAAACAAGATTGAGTAGGATTCTGAACGGCCAACGAAAATATGAAATGAAAACCCTACTCTGGTTATGCAAATTCTACTTTACGTTGTAAGGTGATCTATAACTTTTAAATAAGAACATTAAAAGTACAATGTAGAGTAGAATTTGCGTCACGAGAGTAGGACTTTCATTTCGTAATTTCATTGTTCCTTCGGAATCCTACTCTATCTTGTTTCTTAAATTTTTTTCTCTACTAGCTATCACTACTTTTGCTAGAAATATGTGACCAGATATGAGAAAACAAAGCTATCTGCGAGATTTTGGTAAAATCAGTTTTTTGTACTCACAGATAGAGAAAAAATGTTCCTTTTCCGCGATATCCCGTGTATGACAATGCGCGATAAAATTTGGAAGTCAGGGATGCTGTTTTGAAGATTGCTCTTGAATACAAGTACAGAGAAAAACCATTTTAAGTAATTTTCAATGTTTCTGTGTCATGCCTGTTCATGTAGTCAATGAAACCACTCCCACCACGTAAAACCACACCCAAATCAATTAATAAATGGGAATGAAGAAAGAAGCACTTTTGACTTGCTTTTCACAGGATTTGAACTATCTGTTCTTGTATAATGGACCATCTTAAGAGTTGTCTAAAGCCCT
>NW_003546376.1:62046-73809 GCF_000090795.2 Amphimedon queenslandica | reverse complement strand
TCTCTCTGTCTCCCCTCCAGTGCCTGTGTCTTCTCTCGTCTTTGTCTTTTCAGCCTATCCTGTTTCACTTCCTGCCCATTTATCATCACTGTCCTTTATTTCTCCTTTTATCCTCCTTCCTTTTTCCTTTAGTGCCAGCTGTCTTAATTTACAATGGCATAAAGCTTTTAATTAACACAACACTTAAGTATTGTTTACTTTTAAAAGCTGGCCAAAACTGTTCCAAGTCCTTAAGTTAATAAGTGTGAAAATAAAGTACAAGTAATTCCACTATTATTTAATTCCCTAAGGGCCTTCCTGCTTTCTTCTTGCCTAATGTTTGTAAATAAAACTAACCAAAATACAAGGCAAAGTTACTTTTTGATACAATGGTTCATACATCTGCTTGACAGCAAAAATTATTAGACAGCAATCATAAAAGTAAACTTACTTAAGCTGATGAAAAACAGTGTCATGTATAGTTGTATGTTTTGCCTTTCAGTCTTACCATTCTCCTTCGTACTGTCTCCTCTTTTCTCTTTGTCTGTGTCTCCTTTCTCCTCTGTCCTCTCTCTGTCTCCTTTCTTCTCTTTCTCCCTGACTTCTTTTTCTGCTATAAATACAATTAATTGTTGCTTTTTAATGTACAACACAAACATACAAACAACTTACCAAGTTGACCTACCAAAAACAAAAGGCATTATAGTTATCACTGTAGGGTTACACATTCTCAACTTACCTTCAGATGGATGGACCTCAATGAAGACATCCTTTATGGAGGCGGATATTACTTTTGATTTTGAACTTACAGTTTCAGGTGTCTTTATTTTATATCCTAAAGGTCACATGTGAAAGTTGCTGTTCTTTGATTGCCTGTGAATGATGCAATGACTTCTATTTCGGTATTCTCCTCCCCCACATTTTTATTATCAGTTCTCACACCTGTCAAGTTGAACACAAATCACCTGCATAATAACTTTATGGGTATCTTTCTCTTGGCCTTGTCATTTCACTTAATAAGTTTTAAACAAAAATTAGTGTTTGTCTTTATGGTGATGTCTCACGCACATACTAGTTCTACACCTTTGTTTTCAAAAAAGGGGATCCATAGCTTGTATGTCTTAGCATTACAAACGAGTTCCTCTCTTTTAGGGGATCAATAGTTGGAATATTTGGCATTCGAACTAGTTCCACTCTTGTTTCAGGGGATCATTAGTTTGAATGTTTGGCGTTTAAACTAGTTCCACTCCTGTTTTAGGGGATCAATAGTCTGTTGTCAGCAAACAAGTTGTTCTCCTGTTGAAAGGGGATGAATAGTATGTGTTACACAAACTCATGTTATTCATTTACTGATCGCATGGACATGTTCTTCTATTATGACCAAATTGACCACAATTACCAAATTTTTTTGTGTTGCAGGTTGTTCTAGAGATTGCCTAGGAGAATGTGGTACTTCGATTTCATTGCGAGGTCTGGTGGATCAGCTACATCTAGAGTTGATTGTCAAGATGATCCTATTGGTCGAGGTACATCAGGAAGTTGGCAGGTTACATCTTTACATACCTATTTGCAAAACAGTCTTATCTTTTCATAAAGGTACCATTTGCTTTCACTTGACATACCCTTGGTGGTAATATATTAAGTAGTTTATCTTCCATTATTTCAGCGTCCTCCTTCAGCAAATTGAATTGTGTGACTGGGCCATCTACAACTTTTCTGGCTTCAACTAAACCAGGTGAGGTCGCATTTACAACAGTGTTGAAAGCCTTAGATGCCTTTTATTTATTGATTAATGTAGCAAAGGAACTGGACCAGTCAAATGTTTCTACAATGAGTTCACCAATGCTACTTTCTACTGGTTGGGCTTTGTTCACAGCAGATGATTGTTCTACAACTTGAACGAAGTCATCCAATGAGTCCACCTCTGCTTTACGAAACTTTTGCTTCAAAAGTCTGAAGCACCAGTCTGAAGAAAATTTTGTGTCCAACTGGCAGGAAGGATATTGAAATGGATGCATTAAGTCCTGATATGGCTCTCCATAAAAGGTACTAAAATTAATAAAGAATTACATTAAAAAAGTTACATTATTGTGCATGCATTATACTTACTTAAATAAGTGTAATTTTTTATTTTGCCCAGTGTGGTTGCCAGCATTGAAATGAATATTACCTGAGTTAAGGCCATGAGCCTTCAAATAAAAGTGTACCTTGCTTATGACAGGATTGGCCCCTTTACCAGTGTGGAATGATTAATTGATTAAGAAAGCTGAGGGATAGCTTCACGGCACACTCCAAAAATACCACATTTCCTTGGAGTAACAAAGTAACTTGGACCTGCTTGGAGTGGACTTAAAGCATAGTCAACTTTAAAAAAGTAAGTAAGCTAGATACACTTTAATATCAAAATGTTACCTGTTGAGCATAATAGAAGCTATAATGCACTACAATATTTAGCATAGCAAGTAGACTTGTCAGTGGCAGATTGTAATTGTCTGCTGCATCAGTATGCAGCCCTTTTAACAATAATTGTGCCACTTTTAATACATCCTTATGGTACTCTTTTTCCTTTTTTAACAAGACTTCTATGATCTAGTGCCTTTTGCATAGCCCGAAAATGGTAAGTATAATACTTGCGTTATTACAGTATTAAATTACCTCATTTATTGTTTCATCAGATTGCATGTTATTACTTCTTATAATCAGTCCACTTATCTCTTTACAAGTGGCATACCAGTCAGACATAGGTTTCATTTTTTCAATATAAGGCACATAGCATCGCCACAACATGTTGAATGTTGTTTCAGCACATGCTTTGACATGAAGCTCTTCACATGATTCTGCATTCTCCAAGTATCCCTGCCTTTTAGATGTACTGCATGGTAAGAACTTATTCTTGTAACTTTTCATTCCAGGTATGCTTCCAGGAAGACTGATTCCATGCACTTCAGTGTAATTTCTGGTGAACACAAGATCTCTAAGAATATTGTCACAAGTCAAAGTTTGGTTTGGAGTCTTTCCAGCGTTTCCATGGACTCTAATGAAATTGAGTACATAACATTTAATTGTAAGTCTCATACCTTGGTATTAATCCATTCATTTTGAACTTTTTATGATTTACTTAAACATGCTTTTGCCCCATGCATGTAGCTTCAAAAGTGCTACTCTACATATCTAGTTGAAAAGTATAATTAATTGTGTTGTGTCACTCATAGTGACAAACCTTATGACTTTGATGCATAAACATAAAAAATTGCCTCTTTCTGTCTCCTGTGGTTGCGTCGACAATCCCCCCATGGTAGATGTGGCTGCCATTTGACTAATAATAGCAATGTCTTGAACAAGCTTTACCATGGCTTGTATGTCATATCTATATGTTTTTATGTAAGAGTGACTGAACAGAGCATAGCAACTATCTGCGCCACCACATCCATGTTCAATGAACTTCAATAATTCTTCCTCCTGTAGGCATAGGCGGTTCCAGGGGTGGGCATTAAGGGGCAATGCCCTCCCTGAAGTTTTGACAGGAAAAGGAAGTCATCATAATCATTAAAATTAATTATTATTGTTATTAAAATTAACGTTTCATCAACTTTTGAATGTTAATTTTGTAATCATTTCTTGGAATGCGGGCAAGCAAGCGTCAAGCATCTCTCCTTTCTTTCTTGCCTCCTAAACCAAAAAAAGAAATACCAATGATGATGACCTTATTGAAAGAAGTAAGGTTAATAGCTAACATGTATAGATCTATAAATAAGCAAGTACTGCTTGTCATAAGTTATCAGTTGCGTTAATGGCAGCTGCACACAAAATTTACTACCAGAAATTTCTATAGATGAGCCATATCTAGTGTCAGTTAATTTCACAGAGTTAGAGACTATTGATTATGATGTTCCTTGTGATACATCTACTTCTAGTGATGCTCTGAGTCTGATTAGTCTTGCTAGCCAGACCATTTCCCAGCCTACAGTCATTGGGGTGGACGGCAATGACAGTAGGCTGGGGAATGGCCTGGCTAGCGAGACTAAAGTCTCATAGTCAATCACAAAGTCACTCACGGCACATGCACAGATGATGACAATGGTTGAAAAATTAAATATTGTGAGGCCCCTAATATTATGGGAAAACGTAGTTCCGCGCAGCGGGAAACAGTGGGCGTGGTCAAAATCACGGCGCGCTTTGCACGCTATTTTATTCTCTTCCTTGCCCACCAGCTTCCACAATCCTGGAACCGCCTATGCCTGTAGGTCTTCCTTCCTCATGTTATCACAAGAGTGAGCAGTGGAAGTAGCTGGAGCATCAGGCGTTGCTTATTCAAAATCAAGACCTGATACTTATAGCTCCACAGCAACCTCAGGATCAAACAGTGGTGGAATAATATCTTCATCACAATCTTATGTCTCTTTCTCTTCTGCCATATCTTCTACTTCTTCATATTTTGTCTTTATCAATTAAAACATACACTGTATAACCGAGTTTAGTATGATAATATTGTAGTTTTATATAGGTGATGGAATGTCGTTGTGATAGCTAACCGCTATTTACAGTTAGTATGTAAACAAACTGTTATGAATAAGCTTACCACTTGTTTCTACACAAAAGTTTTCCCCAAGAATTAAAGCAACGTAGCCACTGTCTCGAGGACCTATTTCTTCATTTTAAAAGTGAGCAATATCTCTTTTTGTAGCCATAGTTTTCAAAATAGTCTTCTTCGTTTTTGTTATACTTCTAATAGTTGCTATGGCAACTCCATTGTTAACTTTTACGCATTAAAGCCCTCTCTTTTTATTCTGTGGTAGCTCTGTGAAACATTCTCCGTGCACAATCACGAAAAAGTGTCAAAGGGTTTCTAACTCAGGAAAGAAGGCTTCCCTATCCCCGATTTTGGTATCAAATGAAAGGATTTTGCTTATATAACATGTTTATGTCATAAAATGAATTTGCTGAGGTAAAGATGTTTCATGATTATGAGCCCATAGCTCAAAATTATAATTCCCGCAGATAGCCAGTTTTTTCATATCAGGAGACATGTGGTCACTCAGAACATGTACAACATACTATACAGACTAGACGTAAACTAATTGTGGAACTAACAAATTAGCTCTACTAATATAAAGGCCAGGTATCTATAGTCCATATAATATTAGCAATAGTTCTAGTTTATGGTTATAGTACCAGAACTAGTTATGGTTTTAGTTCAAGCCACAGTACTAAAAAAATTTAGTTATAGTTATAGTACACCAAAATAATTCACTTTAGTTCTAGTTCTAGTTATAGTACCAAAAATTTTTCACTTTAGTTCTAGTTCTAGTTATAGTACCAAAATATTTTCACTTTAGTTTTAGTTCTAATTGTAGTACCAAATAATATTTACTTTATAGTTATAGTTCTAGTCAAAATTCCAAAAAATTTCACCTTAGTTTTAGTTCTTGTTATAATACCAGGATCACTTTACAATTAGTTCTAGTTATAGTTATGGTACAAGCATGAAGTAGCTATTTGTTCTAGTTTTAGCTATAGTTCTCAAGCTTGTAAACTTTAGTTCTAGCTCTAGGTCTTAGAACTACAACTAGCTAAAAATAGTAGAGCTAAATAACATTTCAGTTCTAGTTCCAAAGAACTAGAACAGCACTAGCCCTCACTCACCTTTCATAACAGGAACAGGTACCAAAGAAAAATCCTACTTGGCAATACCGCCTCAGCTGCATGACATAGATGCCCTAGCAAGGTCTCCAAATCAGAGTGGCAATTAGATTTCCTCCCGAAGCAGCTAGAAACAAGTGTCATCTTACAATTTACTTTATCATGTGGCAAAAGCATCTCCGTTCTGCCTGAATCAATCACTATATCACAGATGTGCCTTATACCCTGATGTTTTGGAAGGAAATATGATCAGCGTCAACTTTACTATCTGAATAGACTCACCCAAAGCCAACACATAATCGACAGCATCATTCACAGAGGAATAACTAAGTGAAGAAACATCTGATGACGTACAATGGGTCATGCTCCCACCCCTGTGGGAAGACAAATCAACTACAGTGAAACCTCCGAATAACGAAACTGTTGGGACAGATTATTTTTCATTATACTGAAGTTTTCATAAAAGGGAAGTTTTTTATCAATCATGTAAAAAAAGTATCTAAAGTATTTTGTTCTGTTTTTAATGTACTCAAAATAGCAACTTTGTCCACTTGGGTACTTGTAAGAAATGCTTCATCTAAGGCAGAGTGGCTTTCAAGATATGTTTGGACATCTTTTGGCACTTTCAAAGCCTCCCTATACGATGTTATTTTAGAAAGTAGAGGTAATACGCTGTTTCCAATTCTTCATCCTCAGATTCTGATTCCTGTATAGTTTCTGTCAGATTTTCTATAAATGCTCAGTCCCAAATTTCATCTTCAAACTCTGCACTTACAGAAAGACCATTCTGTCCAATTGTGTAAATATCCAATGAGCATGCCTCTCTACCTGTACCCATGAAATCTGATATGAAGTCATTCATTCCTTCAATCAGATCTATATCTTCCTACAGCAATAGCAGAGGGTGTCACTCCAGCACATCCGAAACATTTGCTGATAGTTTCAGGTTTGACATCTCTCAATGGCTTTGATATCCAACGTATAGCATCTAATATGGTGATAGTTTTAGCAACTTCAGAAGAAGGAACACATGTTTCAATGGAAGCAAGAATATAAGAAAGAAGATAGCGCCGATAGTGGAACTTGAAATTTTTGATGATCCCAAGACGTAATGGTTTGAGCTTTGAAGTTATATTGGGTGGGAAAAATACAACTTTCACCTTGCTAAACTTATCCCTAAGATCTTCTGGGTGACAGCCTGCGTTATCGATTAAAAGTAAAACAGGTCTTTTTTGATGAATTATTTTACGATTGAAAGAGCCAACAATTTTGTACACAATGTCTGCCATCATTCAAGCATTTCTTTGATCAAAGAAAAATACTGGTAACTTCCTTGTTTGAATGCCTCTGAAGCAGTGGGAGTTTTTGGATGTCGATATCACTATGGGGTCTTCTTTGTCTCCAGTAGTATTAGCAATAAGAGCCTTAGTCACTCATGTTTTGAATTTCTTGCCTCCTTTGCACAGTAATGTTTTTGTTCCAATTCCTTTATCAGGTAAAGAACACCAAAAACAACCTGTCTCATCTATGTTATAGATGTCTTCCATCTTATAGTTAGCAAGAATTTCTGGTAGGCAATCTTTCCATGAATCTGTCAGGTCACTAACATCACCAGGTTCCCCACAAACACATAATCTCTTAATAGAGTGACGATGCTTCCATTTGTCAAACCAACAGTTTGATGCTTTAAACCCTTCAATTTCTAACTTCGCAGCTATTTCTTGTGCTTTACTCTTTAATGTTGGTCCATTATGATAAATATTTTTAGAGCAGGCAAGGAGATACAAGTGATCATTGATATCAGAAAATGTAGATTTTTGACACCTGTGCCCTAAACTGTGAGATAAACTAGACGCATTGGTTTCAGTTATAGCTTCTTTCTGTTTTATTATCGAATAGATTTGTGTTTGTTCACATCCATATTCCACCTTGAGATCTTCAGCACTTTCCTTTGTCATGCTGTTTGATAATTTGAACTTAATCCTTTAGAGTAAGATGCTTTCTCTTTCTAGAATCCAAGCTTGAAGCCATTGACAGCAGCTAGATATTGTTACAGTCACACCACGTGCATGGGCGTGCTCATAGTGCAGCGGTACCTGTAAGTCTGTAATATCATGGCATCCCAAACAAATAAAAGGACATGCAAGACTGCAGTAAGAGAGCTAATTTCATTTATTCATGGATATCATGCTTACATGGAAGTTTGGACTCCTTATATTAGAGAAGGGCTACTAATAAAAAGAGACCCAGACAATATTAAAGATGGTTCAGCTGTTTGTGTGCTGAAAGATGGAGAGATTTTTGGTCAAATCCCTTTTAATATTTGAAATGCTGTGTCTTATTTCCTTCTACGGGAGTGTAACAAGGGATTTGTGACAGTAACAGGCAATAAAGTAAACACAGGTGCTGGTTTTGGTATAGAAATTCCTTGTACATATCAATTTTACGGACCAGAGCCTTACATTTAAAAGCTAGAAGCTATCTTTGTGTGTCTTCGCAATCAGAACTTACTGTAAATAACTCTGTTTATTCTTTTGTTTATTCTTGCTTACTTAAAATAACTCCGAGAATTACTCAAATATCTATGGTTTATTTTTCTTAATGGGCTGCACCTCCTAAGCACGCCCAGATGTGGGCACACCCATTTCGTTAAAAAGAAGTGAAAAATTACTTTGGGACACAAAAAGGCTTTTGTTATTTCGTTAGAGAGACGTTTTCGTTAAAGGGAGGTTTGTTTTAATTGAAAAACTGGGAAAATGAGTTGGTAAATTTAATTTTTTTTCATTATAACGAGGTTTTAGTGAAAGAGAAGTTTCGTTATCAGAGGTTTCACTGTATAATCCTGTGTGCTAAACCATCATGACCCTTGGGAAGCAGTCCCACAGTGAAGATGAGCATGGTGATGGACCAGAAATCTGACCAGCAGCCTGTTCCAATGGTAAAAAAGCACCAACCACTAAAGGCATTGACTGACTGGAAGGATGCTTACGGGAGGATGAGCAGACCACATCATCCTTTGACACTTTAAACAAAAAAACTGGTTTTGATCCCAGACACAACATATGTCGACAGCCGCTGATGAGGGTAGGAAGACACAAGTGAAAACAACATTAAGACATTAATAGGAGACAACACGGATAATTAGCACTCCATTGGAAGCACATAGTGAAGACATACCTCAGAGGATAAGCCATCAATGTCATCCTCATAAATGTTACAACCTCAGACCAAGCCCATTAGTGCCAAGGTACAAGTCCTAAGACCTGGGCCTAACAAAGGAGACCGGTATGACCACCATTACCATCCTACGTGGAAACAAGTCATTAGATCCCCCAAAAGCTCAAACAGCCACACAGCCCACAACAGACAATCAAAATAAAAATTACATAATCATATTGAACAAGAAAACGTAAATAAATACAAAACCTAACATATCAAGCCAAAGGAAGATCAAAGTCAACGAGATGCAGGTGGGGCTGATAGAGGAGGTGGGACTCGCACTCTCATAGTTGTACGAAACATGCAATCGGAAGGGATATCACTATAAGTGAAACAAACCTGAGAGGACCTCAGAACTTAGGCTGGGACTCCCTGCTGAGCTAAAGGCTGAAGAACCATCAAGGCCCACTCAGCAGAATAAGTGTCACTGACCTGACAAACCCGGCAACAAGTTCCAAGCCCTTCAATTGGCTGAGAATGGTGGAAGTCACCAAGCAAGTGTGCCAAGTGTTCTACAACAAAGATTGATCAAGGGCTGCCTACTTCCGAAACAGCTAGTCATTATCAAACCAGCTTTGACCCCAATGACGAAGTGATTCCCGAAGTAGGGACCTAGCATGCACAAGGTAATCCCGAATAAACTGGTCCTACACTAACACAGTCACATAAGTCAAAAATAATAAATCCACAAGGGAAAAGTAGATGCCCCTCAGAGGCGAGAGCGAGTTGATGATGGCAAAACCATTGGGAAGTAGCCAGCTGATGACTTTAAATGCTGCTGAAGCACAATGTTCTCACCCAGCAGTTCCCTTACGTCAATGAACTGGCCACTCTAGATATTCTGGACTAGCCCTACCACGATAGGATCATCTGACAGAGACAAGCAGACACCAGGAGAGACAGTATGCTGTGGGAGGCCATGGCACTGGGAGGGCAGCACAAGTGAAGATGAGCCATTGACAGTGGAAAAAGTGTGCAGTTAGCTGAAATGAACAGTTGGCTGCAGGAAGCCACCAAAAGAAGACGTACTGCTACCAAGGAAGCTGCAAGGAATACTGACCTATGTGGAGAGTCCTGCAAGGAAACAAGGAACTATTTACATGCTGCAACACTGAAATAAAAGAAATATCTAGGCAATAATTCACGTCATACACAAAGCTGACATAACACTGAACCAGCATACAACTTACCGCTACAACATTGCAGAAGCATTCACTCCAAACCCTCGCAAACATCATTAGCAGGCACGCTCCCAAAATTAAAAAAAACTGATAAAAATAGGTGTTAAGCAGTAAGTTTGGAAAGCCACATGCCATGGTTAGATAATAAATAAAAGAAATAAAATTAAGAGACCGAGAAAAGTAAACAATTATGTGAGGAATCCGACTGACACCTTCAGGTTATACAACCCGGCCCATAATATGCAACCTGCCCCCCCAATACAAACAAACAAAAAACCGTAAAAAATTAAAACACAATAACCCCGACAATAAATACCAATAGCAACTAGCTTACATACAGCACCAGCTGCAAAGGTCAGCAGGGGGCTTAGTACTCGATCAACAGGCGCAAATGAGGGACCTGATTCGTCCTGGTTACCAGCAGGGGAAGCGCAGCTAAGTGCTGGTGAACCTCCTGTGCCAAAAACTCAGATAAAGCTGAAAAAGATACACTAAGATCGTATTCTAGCACGACAAGTCTTTGGCATAATGAATGTTCCTTTAAGGAGTGGTGTCAACAAAATTACACAGCAATGGACCAAAACTTGGCCACTCAAATAAACACAACTGACCACGAGGATAAACCAGTCGAATTTCAAGGAGTGGCCCCCGCCTTTTCATTAATTGACTTTAATGCCTGCATTTAAGAACCATTAAGAAGAAACAAATGTGAAGTGAGTGGAACATGAAACATGATTTCCTAACCAATATCTAATTATAAGAACTCAGTCTGATTAGTGACTTCGGGTACACTAAACTATACAATAAAAGTGAGAAAAGGAGAAACATATAGTCAATGAAATATCATTTTATAATAAACTGAAATGATTAGAACTCACTCGCTCCTGTAATTTGAAACTGAGAATAGAAGAAGCAATGAAAGTATTATTTGAATCTTTGTATTAAAAAAAACATAATTGGTAACAAGTCTGTTTGATTAGTCACTCTTGGTATGCACTATACTTTAAAACTGAAAAATAAAGAACAAAAAAGAACTAAGTAAAACCTGAAACATCATTTGAACAATTGACCTTAAATGATGAGAACTCAGTGCAATTATTTGCTTTTGGTAATTTAAACTACACTATGAAGCTAAGAAAAGAAGAAATCTGCGAATACGCAGTACTGACTAAATTATACTTTAATTTATAATGTTCATAACTCAAACAATAATGTAAAAAACAGTTGAAACATGAAGAAATGCTTGTTTAGCCACACATTTGCTCTCAGGTTACTCTGTTGAGTCTACAAGGAATAAGCAATATTAATAGTAAATGTATAAAGTACATGTACTTTGCATTAATGTTTACAAAGAACTTTGTAGCGTACTTTTATCTCTAAAAATAATCAGACAGGAATGTCATTCTATAGTTAACAAAAACAAATTTTATACAGCAGAACTAGTGTTTACTGACCTGGAAATATACTGATGTCACATTAAGTAGTGCCAAAGGGAAATAAAGAGTTGATAATATAATATTATCTAGTCTTGGGGAATTGTTTTTTGTTTAACAGAGAAAAGAAGTTAAAAATGAACCTTTCATTGCAAATGCCATAACATGTAGCTAGATATTTCTGTGGCCTAAAATTTCTGCTAATTTTGCAGATTTCAGAAACTGTGGAAATTTAATCCCTTAAAATCACTACACATTGAAAGGCATGGTGATTTTGCTAAAATAAAATCTGCAAATTCAGAAATTTTGGG
>NW_003546376.1:56796-62026 GCF_000090795.2 Amphimedon queenslandica | reverse complement strand
GAAGATAGCATCCAGAGTTTTGTCCACCACCATGAACAATACTGACAGCTTTTTGTGACATTCTACTTATTATAAAAATAGCATACATGTAAGTTCAAAACTACAAAACTAAGAGCTTCACTATTCAGAAGTACTGTAAAAGTAGAATAAGTCATTGCTTGCATTATTTAATGCATGAATGACAAATTTACAAGTGTAAAAACTATACTGACTTAAAAACTAATTATAGACCACCGGAAGTGAGAATTGGAAAAAATATTAATTTCCTTTATTTTTTATACAGAATCGGCGCTCACATCATAATTGGCTGCCATTTTGGTTGGCAAGTTTCTTGTAAAAGTCAATGAATGCAAGAGGAAAATGCATCACTTACCTGCTGTAGCTCTATCAAAAGCTAAAATATGCTAGTTATAAGAAAAAAGAGTTGCCTTTAAATTTCTTCTATAAATGATTTTGTGGAATTTGCTCCAGAATTCTAAATACAGCTTTGTTTTCATGCCAGCCTGTTTGTTGTCCATTGAAAGTTGTCAATAAAAATGGCAGCCCGGATTTACTTCATCCTAAACCACACCTTACAACCGTAAAAATTTCTAATAATCTTCCTACGCTATCAATTTTTACTTCCAGTGGTCTATAATTAGACACAGCTTACACCTCAGCCTTGTACCTACTTGAGCTCCTAGTATCCTACTTCACATGTAAGCAAAAACTCAAGAGCAACCTCTTGTGCTCCAATTCGCTGGCAAGGTATAAAATATACAATAGCAGACATTTAAAATAAATTTGTCATGTACTTATCAATATCAAGCTTCACTATCATAGTAAAGGTCATAATGGGGCATAGTTGGGGTTTCAAATTAATTAATTAGTTAATTAAATCACCACCTCAGGGGCCACTTCCTTCAGTCAAATCCCCTACTAAGTTTAAGGAATGTTAAAGAAGCACTCAACTGCTACTGAACTCAGCTCTCGTGGGTAATCTTAGCATTTTGGAAAAGTAACTTGGTCAAACTAGCGAAGTCTTCCTATAGGCTTTGTTGGAGAAAAATCCCTACCCTGCAGCATTCTCAAAGTGATGAACCTCCTATAAAATCCCTCATATTCCCCATAATGAGGCTTAAATTGACGGACACTTTACTTATAGTTCTGAAAGAAGTAAATGTGGTGGAAGGAAGGAATAATAATCCGGAATCTTCCAGAAGACTAAAAAGCCCATTTCCTCACAAGAATAATTAGAAGATACATTCTATAGCTGATTACAATAGTCACAGTGTAAAAAGGCAAAATTTATAACAGTCTGAGAACATAATACCTAGTGCAAGGTGTCTATTAGTCGAATCGGTGATCAAACTCATGCAAACAACTAGCAAAAAGGCCTGGAACCACAATGACATCACTAGAAATATAAAAAACACCTCGAAAAACACTTAGTTGGTGGCAGCCATTCTGTCCATGAGGGAGTAATGTGCATGCGTAATACAGATAAACCACCCACATAACTAATTGGATCCATTTCTGTCTCTAGAAGCTTTGATTCATTGTAATGCATGGCTCTCTCTCTATCTCACCTTTCCTCTCGCTTCACTTGTTTCTTATTAGCATGATCTTCATTACACTTACAGAATGTAGTATGCTGACACATTGGGACATTACCAAGTACAGCTCATGTATTCTTACCATTCTTAGGGACTTTTTTCAATGCATTCACAAATAGACATATATTCCCGTTGTTCACTCTTGCAACTTCTTGAATTGGATTGAGCAACATCTTAAGTAATTCACTTTTTACCTCCACTGTTGCAGTGGTAGTCAAAATTATGTGTGCAACAGCAAAAAAGTATGTTATATCTACAAGATATCCATACATCTGTCTATAATGCAGTGTTTCATATTATATTAATATACTATTATTACCAACTGAAATGATTTCCAGCTGTAAATTAGGTGTCATTTATCAATAGCAACAAGCGAAAATGGTTTGGAAGGCAGAAAAAATTAATTTCGTGGTCTTTTTCAAATAGTGACTCTGGTGTGGTAAATACGATTTAAAGTTGCTGTAAAGATGCACAAGTCTTCCTTCTGTGCGGCCAGCAAAAGTGTAGCAGCAATTTTTTTATGTGAGTCTGTGCACTTGATCAGAGATTAGGCTTATTGTTGGCAATACAACAACAGCAGTTTTTCCATGGTATAGAGAAGGAATGATGTAACAATGACTTTTTCCACTAAAAATTGGCTGAAGTACTACTTAATCTACATTTTTTATTGCTGCAGATATAACATTCCTTCGCCATGAGTACAGCGTAGATGACTAAAAATGTTTGGCAACTATTCCACAAGTTATGGCACTTTCTTGATCTGAAACACATGAAGTGCTCTCAATATCTACATGTGAGTAAGATAGATACACTTATCAAGAGTACATGCATATAGGAAATTACCAATCACATTGTCATTCAATTGGATTCCTTTATGCTTTGTACATTGTGACATCTCTTATTTTTGTGCCTCAAACTTGAACTCAGAATACACAGATAGATTACACACTTCACAACATAGTGATACCCATTTGCAGCAGTTGTCTTACTCTAACATTTCTACAACAATTAAATATAATTACTTCATTATTTCGATAGTGAACTGTACTTTTGTTGTCACTATTTTGACTGGCAAACTCACAAGACTTATCCATTAGAGTACCATAAAATTCTGAACTGTCAAGGTCTTCTCCATATTTTACTCCTGGTTGTACAAGACTATTATACTAAATAAGTGTACAGTGTAGCTCCGTTTATGATAGGTCAAAGTACAATAGATGACAGTAGTAATTTAACACCTCTTCTTCCAAAAAACATGAAACGTAAAGCTATGGTTTATGGACACTGGCCACGAATAAGCATCCTCAGCATAAACTGCACTTGTACTAAGCTTGTAATATTAAATGAAACTTTTATTAATATAGTAATAATTACACATGCAGTTGTTATTTGTGTAGCTATGGCTGAAAATTTTGCCAAAAAACTAATTAATTATAATGTATTAAGCAGTTCTGTACGAAAAACCAGATGCAATACATCTTCTATGCCTTGTCTATAGTCAAGGTAAAAGTGCAAAATAAAAATCTAACTCATGAAATTGGGAAATGAATAAAATGGCAATTCATGGTGACTCTACACAATCATTTTTTCTGAACAATACATGTAAATGTTATCTGCCAATACACACAAATTCCACCTTTTAGCAAAGCATAGACAAGAATTTTTAAAAAAGTCAATGCATGACAGATATTTTACAACAAACACTCACGGGGGGGCTATTTAAAATTATTGCATGTACATTGTTACTATGTTAATGTCCATGTAATCACTGATATGCTAAATACCGTATAGCGGGTAAATTTGATGTGGCTAATTTTTGGCGAATTACTAAAATTTTGGTGATTGGCGGGTTTTAATTTTGCAAATTTGTGGCCACATGCCATTCAGCACATGTATAATAGCTCAAAATGGCGGGGTTTTATTTTGGCGAATGGCTATCAAAATGCCAAATTCACCAAATTTAATCCCAGCTATATGGTAATCTGCACAAAATTTTCCCTATAGTAGTATAGGAAATACTAAATGTGATAAAAATTAAAAATTCCCTGTTATGAAAACATTTTTATGACTTAATAATTATAATTTGCTTGATGGTTAGTACAATTTTGTAGTTCGTTTACAGAAACCTAGTGGTCCTTGTCGTGTTTACATTGTTTCTAAATCATTAAACTGTTTCGGTTAATCTGATGGAAGATGGAGTAGGATATCAATTGTCAATTTTGTAGTAAAAGGACAAGAACATGCGTAGAAAGGTGGTTATAAAAGTAGGGATGATAATTTCAAAGGAAATGAATGTTACATGTTTTGTAAAGGAGCACTTGATTTTCAAAGACAAATGTCTTTCTATTTCAGCAGGAATAGTGATAATTTGAAAGGAAATGAATGTTACATGTTTTGTAAAGGAGCACTTGATTTTCAAAAACAAATGTCTTTCTATTTCAGCAGGAATAGTATGGTACATGAAGGAAACTGTTCCAATAATGTCAGTATCGGAAAAATTATTTGACCCAGGTCAGAAAAGAAATAAGGTAGAAATAGCAAAGGCAGTAGCTGCTTCAGAATTGCTTTATGGACTTTCTCTACTTTTTTATGAGTCATGCTCTAAAATAGGTATTTTAAAATTTGTCTGATTGAGAAAATAATGTTTCGTCCTGCATCTAGTTGTATACAAGACTACAAAAAGCTGGTGCATGTGATCGGACAAAAGTACTAATAGATGGCTTTATGAAATATGTAAACACTTGCATGAAGATGTGAAGGAGTGGTCCAACTTTTTAAAAGTCCATCTTTTAAAGGTAAGCCATCTGCCTATATTATAACCAGCAAATTCAATATCATTTAAATCTAACAGTACTGTATTGAAGTAAAAGGAAAGACATCATTGGATAATGATTTGCAACTTATTCCAGCTGTATCTGCCTGTGATTCTGTTTCGTGTAACGAAATTGTGTGTACAAAAGACTGGTCTCACAGAGACCCAATGTGTAGTGAGATAAAGATATGAGTAATGATGATAATGATGTAACACCACACGGGTGTTTAATAATTAAATTTTGGGACAAAAAGGGTGTCACAAAACGTCATCAGAAATTTTGAAAAATGCTTAACAACACGCATAGCAACAGTACTATAGTAACTTTGATGACATGTGACAAAAAAGGGTTATTCCCTACATTGTTGTGGTCACGCTTCACAATTTGCCGAGATGTTGAGGAACCAGAAGATACCTTTCCCCAGCAGAAAAACCAATGCGCGGCTGTTATTCAAGGCTCTAGAGAAATGAAAATGCAAAGAGATCTATGGGCAAAAACTAAAAAAGAAAAGTTTTTCTGGATAAGGCTAAACCATGAAGCAATAGAGAAAGGTTTGTTCTATCGGGGTCTATAAACCCGAAGATATGTTATTTTTTACGAGGAGATATGAACACGAGAAGTAAGTGTGTGTGTACTGCATGAGTGAGTTATAACGACTGTGTAGTTTAGTGTGGGATTATGACTAGTGTGGGATGAGATCCCTGGGCTCTAGGTCTATTCTGCTTCCTTTCCTTTCCTTTTCTTTAGCAGAGGTGGTTGCAGGGACTGGTTAGAGGGCAAAATCCTAAAGTGATGATTCTGTAGAACCACACGAAGTCTCTT
>NW_003546376.1:36977-53625 GCF_000090795.2 Amphimedon queenslandica | reverse complement strand
TTTGGTCTTTATGGTCATGGTCATCATAAAGAAATTAAGCATGCATAATCATACTCATAATCACAGAGAGTCAGGAATAAGCATGTCTTGTACTATTTGGACTTTATGTAGAGGTGTTGCTACATGGAATGGGCCATTATGTGACGGTAGATGAAATGAATTAAAAGCCACATTATGTTCCTGTTGTAAGCAATAGTAATAGTATGATTGACGATCCAGTTTCTAATGAAGAGATGGAATTGTTCGAAGATAGATTCCACTATCTCCTTTTTGGTGGTGATCCGTTAACAGTTGAGATGGCTACGGGGAGTTACAATTGCAATATCCATGAATGGACAGTTATTGATCACCTTAAAGGAATACTACCTGTTGTCGAAGATTGGCATGCTAAAGTTTGTTCGCTAAATATAAAGTCTATGCAATTATTTGTCACTATTATAAACAGTGACATAGGAAACTGCTCTGCAAAACATCCTCTGGATGGAATAGTGAATCCTAATATCACTTTTAAAAATCTGATTCAAAGGCAAACAGTAACTGTGGAGATTAAATCGGATCGTTCCCATTGCCAATAGTTTTAGCTTCTGGTAGTGGAAGCCCACATTAATAGTCTTGCAATGGAAGAGTTTGCTCTAGAGTCTGTAGATGCTACTCCCACAAACAAGAAGGATAAAGTCATTATCAAATGTTAGACCGTGAAAGGAATTATTTCTCCATTCAGTTTCAAACATGATTGAGAAATATTCATTTAAATGTGAGCTGAAGAAACAGGACATATTTTCCAAGAGCGATGAGTCCAGCACAAAGGGCTAATGGATGCAGGAGAAAAGGAAAACAAGGAGACTGATAAAGTACTAACGTAAGGGAGAGACGTGTTAACACTAGGCTTACTGTGTATGGAATACTGTGATGCTATGAGAGATAGCAATGGACTAAGGTTACAAGGTGCTGGATGTATATGTTGCTAATTTTCTAAGCAATAGCTATTGAAGGAAAAAATGAGAGCCTTAATTACTTTGTAGTAAAAAGAGTAAATATGCAGAGTAAACCAGATAGAAACCTCCCGATAAAGTTGCACATGGAGCATTTGAATAAAGAGTTGAAAGAAACAATGCATCATCTCTCATCCAATGTGAATGAGGTTTTAGCTATAAATATAAGCTAATAGATTTTAGACAGTTACAAAGGTTCTGAAATTTCTACATTAACAGGCTACCGTTCATCCTGTTGAAAAATTAAAAATTTAAAACTATTGGTTGACGAACTTAATACCATTTAGGTGATTTTGCAAGGCAAAGGGAGAGTCCACTCACAATTTAAATCTTTTATGGGAATGCAATGTCCAGTGTAATTATATGTCTTGGCTGCAGGAAAAGTTAGTAAAACTCACTCAATAACTTTTGCTGTGTTCATTTAATTTAAAAATCACAGCACTTGCAATCAATTGCTTTGGTAGCTGGGTCATAATCAAAGTGTTTAAACAACACTTGCCTACGACACAGTTCTGCTCTGGCAGTAATCAATGATACTCTTGTGCTAAAGCATGATGCCTATGTTTCTGAGTTAATAATAAAGAGTCGCATGGGGTGTAGAACATCCCAACCTGTTTTCGTAGTTTTCTGAATATACGATTCACAATTGGAAGCAGGTCCCAAATGAATAACTCAGGGCAATCATGCCCATCCCAAATGCAATCATTTCATTAAGGCTCATAAATGAAACCTCTGCTTGAAAGTGATTGCAAAATTGCATTTTTGACATTTGCTGTGTAAGTGGCCATAACAAGTCGAAACGGTGTAACATCTGAATGTCCTATTGGTTTTCTCATTCTGTCCTTGAATGGTGACATGAAAAACATATAGATGATAACAATCAGTATATGTTCGACCAAAAAAATTTGTCTTAGTAGTGTTGGTACTATAAGATGCAATTCAGGAACTAAGTATGTGAATCTAACTTCTTTTTCATTAGCTTTATCTGTGACCAAATACATGATACTACATTTACTTGGTGATTTCAATATCATAACAGGTTTGTGCATTCCAAACAGTTTCATTAAACTTTTCTCAGATGCTTTTGCTGTTAACGCCATGAAATGTAAATGTGACGGAGAAAATCCTTATAAATCTCCCAGATTATTAAAATCTTTTCTAAAGTTTGAACCGTTGTTAATAATAATACCATACGTTACATTGAAATACAATCAAAACCCTTACCATTCTTTAACACAGTATGCTTCATCTATAATTATGGCGATCTATTATTCTGCAAGTAATACACTTTGAAATACCAATCTTTATTTTGAAGTCACAGCTCTGGTGTAGTGAGTACTACCTTATATGTGCCGGAAACAATCCCCTGCTTTGTTTCTTCATCTTCTCTCCACATTACACTGACACCTGTCATTCCGTTCTCTTGTCATGGCTTGAACTAATCTTTTATCAAGGCTTGTATAGGGTTAATTACTCTTTCAACAAATCAAGGAGAGCAGTGTCTTTGGAGAATATCACAAACTAGTGGCAGAATAAAGTAACATAGTGACTTTCCATATTAAGTTGGAAGGCAAGCAAACATGTCCTTCCCTTCCAAGAATAATCTTATCAAATTTTCTCTGATATTCCTTCTTTATCGACCATTTTATGACGCTTACAGTCCCACTACTATCACATGACTTGATAAGTAACACATGAATGCTGCAATTTGATTGGTATGCCCAAACCTGTGCTTAGTGCGACAGTTTCTGCAGCAGTGTCACCATACTCTTGTCCCACCCCTGCGCAACAAAGAAGCGGGGCCAGACTAAATGGATGGTAGAGGACAAAAATGGAAAACAGTGCTGCTGACAATAGAGGAATTACAGTGATGCCACTGTTGATAGATCTGGTTCGAGCTAGGAATAATTTGGGCACTGGATAAAACAATCATGACAATTGCAGCCGTGAGAAAAGAGTAGGAAAAACTATCATTAATGTGGTAGCGCTACAAATTAGGATTCTCCCAAACAATATGGCTGCCACTGTTTTGCAGCCTTGCTATACAAGAAAAAGAGCTCCTATACTTACCAGACTTATTTGAGGACCTCATCTTGACCAGAGGACTCCATTTCCACCACTAACATGGCTCTTATTAGACCTTGTCTGAAAGGAAAGTAAAAGATCGGCAAACCAGCCTTTTTGTTCAGCCACCCCTATTCATCTTCATTATTTTATCATCATTATTAATCGGTTCTTGGAGGGTATCATGTTCCTTGAACAATGCAACAAAGCTAATTTTTGCATCATTTTACTCCAACTATTCATGCGTAGGTCCACAACTTTTCAAACAACTAACAATAAGAAACAATGGCCCTCACTCTATTGTTGTTACTCCAACTTACGTTATCCCACCATTTTGTTAATTGAAGAAGCAAGTGCTACGAAATGTGGGCGTGGTAGCGCATGCACCGATGCGAAAAGGGAGCAATTCTTTTATTTAGCTATGTTGGGATCAACTGCAATATTTATGGAAGGTGCCAGGATTCCAGTTTCAGCTAAGAAAAGGTAATTAATTAGTCTTGGATATCATTTTTGTATTATGTGTGAACAATATAAATAACACAAACAATAGCTACTTCGTGTTATACAATACAAGTATTAGATCATACTGTTGGTATAAGGATTTGTGTTAAGATTTTTAAAAGTTGTGTTCTTGTTTGTGTTGATTTTTTTATAAGATTTTGGTATTTTTTTTAGATAGTGTTGATTGATATCTGATCAGTGTTTAGTGAAAAGTGATAATAATCTTAAAAAGATGCAGTAGGATTCTAGAGGAAACTTATAAATAAGTAGCTGAAAGAACGACAAGTAGGATTTCAAATGACCAACATACAATACGAATAAACACACTAATGTCGTGACAATTCTATTCAAGTTTGCACGGTGATCCGTAATTTCTAAGTAACATTAAATATACAATGTAGAGAAGAATTTGCATCACAAGGGTAAGATTTATAATTATGTTGCATTTTTGATGGTGGTTTTAAATCCTACTTGTTCTTTTTTCTGTTACTCATTTACAAACTTGCTTGAGAATCCTACAGCATCTTGTTTTTTCAAGAATTTTTTTGTCCTTGTAATATTTGGAGCTGAGAACATCTAAAGTAAATGGACAACTGTATGGCTACTATGCCTTTTATACTGCGTTGCAGCTGTGAATGTCCTACCTGTGACTTGCGCATGTTTTAGCTGCTTGCAGTAAGATTTATGCGTGTTGGCTCAGGCTGTTTGGCAGACAAGGATAAGCTCTCTCCCTTCTACAGTTCCATCTCCTGCCAAACTGAATAAAGAAGTTCAATGATAAACTTGCTGCCACAAGATGAAACACCCCAGATATTTCTCTTTCCTTGACTACAGTAGTCCATTCCACTCACCTAAATGGGGGCATGACTGTCTCCACCCACTTCTCCATCCTGTCCTACTGTACTAGTTTCACTACTGAACTCCTGTATCTGCATCAGGTAACTGAGCACAACATTCACCCGTAATCAACTTCAGTTTTACAGTGGTTCCAATAAAGAAGAAAGCCAAATGGTCATTTGTGCTCCATTCGTCCTGTATTTGTCTCATGTGTAGTGTCTTGTCTTCCTTCTCTTCATCTGCCCTTTTTGTACTAAATCATTGCTTCAGTAAGTATTCCGTTTTGGCTGAACAAAAGTGGTACTTTGTCAAGTCTGTCAGACTAGACATCTAGGTAAAAAATCTCAATTCCTCTATTTCAGCTCTAGTCAGGACAGATTAAGAAATATCTCAGCTCAATTTGATGAACCTGAAGCACCTTCAGCTACTGTTTTCCCATTGCCTCTTCTTTCTCTCTCACACCCTCCTGTCTCCATTAACTCCTAAGTCTTATCAGCATCATCCCATGATGAATCATCCTCCGACACACCCTTCTCAATGCCCACAACAATCTATTACTCCCCCAACGTTTTTGCTGTTTGCTCCACGTGCCCGAACAGTCTTTTACTCTCACTGCCCCCCAACCTACTCAACCATTAACCCCACCTTCATCACATCCTTCTAATTCTGAAATCTTCTCTTCCTGTGCAAAACCTCCTCCACTATTATGTCCACTATTACCCTGACCTGAGCCACACTCAACAATTCTTTTCTCATCTTGTAGGGGAATTGTCGCGCTAGAGGACTGTATAAATGATTGCGGAGATTCTCCAGAGAGCTTCTCTTTAACAACTTCTTTTCTCCAAAAACACATATATGAGCTCTGCACAATTGCGCATGCTCAGTACAATAATAATAATAATGACAATGAATTATTAATTGACATAATACAAAACATGCTCCCCCGGCTCTTGACAGAAGTCAACAGAACGGAATCAAAAAAATAATCACAAAATTAGACATAACAGTCATTTATCAATACATTAATAATATTAGTCATAGTTACCCAACTTGATATATTTTGCGAGGATTCTATCCAGAGCTTAGCTAGCTGGAGCTCTGGACGGACAGGTAGATCCCAGAGAATTAGTAGGCTCTTCGACAGATGATCTAGAGACATCTATTTGTTTCTGAGCGACATGAGTGTTAGAGTGTGGAGACCTAGAGTGTGGAGTGTCTCCTTCTTGACAAATTTCCAGGGGATACAGTCTCTGAACAGGCCTTCTTAATAGTGAGAGGTGATTATCCTTAGATAAGGTATACACAAGAGCTCCTCTCACAAATCCATCATTACCAGTAATCAGTTCTGTGACTCTTCCTAGTCTCCAGAAACCTCTTGGGTCTTGATCTGTGTGTACAATGACAATATCTCCAACTCGAACTTCACGAGAACTTGGACTCTGCTTATTCACATAGTATCTCTCCCTTAAAATAATCAAATACTCTTTTCTCATCTAATCCAAAATCAATTAAGAACAGAATGCAGGTGTCGTAGCCACTTATTAAGTAGCGTCGCTGAACCTTCAATAGTATACTCTTCTTCAATCCAAAGAAAACACAGCTCATCTGGTAAGTTATACAAATGTCTGCCATTAATCAAATGAAATGGAGTTAGCAGCTCTTCTATATCGGATGATGAAATGAATGACAACAGTCTTGAATTAAAAATAGACTCTATCTTGGTTACTGGGTTACTGCTATGAGCAACTCGTCATAAGTAAATTTGGAACGTCACACCACCTTGCAAAGACATCTTTTTGTCATACTAATGATTCCTTCATAAATGCCTCCCAACCAAGGGGCCTTCTTCAGATAGTTACACCACTCCACTCTAAGTCCAGATAGATACTTCGATACAGCTGGGTCAGTAACGACTTGCTTGATGACACTCGCTGCTAATTTGAAAGTAGAGGCATTATCAGTATCATCTTGTGAGGTAGTCCTCTTCTTGACGTGAAACGCTTAAATGGCCTAATAAAGGACTGACAACACAAATAAGTGACAATATCAATGTGTACAGCATGAGTAATGCAACATGTATAATTACTAAACCACACCTTCTGCTCCCAGGGTGCATGTAGTGGATGGTCTGCTCTTACTAGCAGAGGACCCGCAAAATCAACACCAGTCAAGGTGAATGGCGGTTGTTCTTTCACTCTGAATGAAGGGAGTGCTGGAGGAGGAGAGGCTCTATAGAGCAAACCTACAAATGTCCTACATATGACAAGTGAAAATTATGAGTCTCACAAGAGACCTTCCATTGACAACCCAGTACTTAGCCCTGAGCTCAGTCAGTTTTTCTTTAATGATACTATGGCATACTCTACAGTGAGCCTGTCGTACTGCGAAGAGGGTAAAGTAATGTCCTCGAGGCAAGATGACAGGGTGTTTAGTGGAGTATAGTTCATCAGATTTGCTGATCCTACTTCCGCATCTCCTGATTCCTGAGGAATTACAAAATATATCTAGTTCTTCTTTTAGGACATGATAGTCCTGCTGACATATTAACAGTTTTTGGACATCATGCAACCATTGTTGCCCTGCTCTTTCCAAATCTGATACTGTGACGTCACAGTTCATGCATTGTTTTCGCAATCTCTTGACAAGTAAACTCAACAATGCGGTAATATGCAATAATTTATTGATCGTGCTCTAATCATTTATATTCATAATCTGAGATATACCGTAGTCATGTGATACTAATAAAACCTTTGACATTGATGACTTTAATTATACCATACTAGCCAAAGGCACATCTACAAACTCCATAATCTTCTTTTCCTTGGATCCCAACCATCTTGGACCCTTCCACCATAATGTATGTGATCTCAACTCCATTGGAATCATTCCTCTTGAAGTAACATCTGCTGGGTTTTCAGTCCCAGGACAATAATACCAGTGCTCCACTGGCACAAGCTTCCTGATTTCTTCAACATGATTATATACAAGTGCCTTCCAATCTTTATTAACACATTTCAGCAGAAACAATGCAATTTGAGAATCTGTGTAATAAACAGGAGAATCCAGTGGCAGCTCTGAACAAAAATCTTTGGTCACAGAAACAAGTAATCTAGCTAAAAGTAGAGCTCCAATTAACTCTAAACGCGGTATAGTCTGGGGCTTCAGAGGGGCTATTCTGCTCTTTGATGCTACAATCTTAGCTGTCCATTCTGTCCCTGTTCTCAGGAACAAAAATATAACTGCTGCATAGGCTGAGCTAGAGGTATCACAGAAACCACATAACTGAAAGCTATCAACACAATCAAAAGAGCTAGTGTAACATCTGGGACTGAAATGGGTCGGCAATTGCGAAGGCTCTTCACCAGCGATTGCCACCTCTGCAAAAAATCCCATTGGAGGGGTTTATCCCAGGTTACTCCAACTCGACAAAGCTTTTAAATTAATGCTATAGAAGTAACCGCAACTGGCTGTATGAATCCTAGTGGATCATAAAACCTGCCTGACAGACTAATTACCAGTTTATTACAAGGCTCTGTATCTAAAATAGCTTCAGAAAGTGAGAAAAATCATATGTAAGTTCATTAGACTCTATATTCCATAACACCCCCAAGACCTTTCTCTGTCCCCTATCTCTAATAGGAGTCCCGCTCAAAGTGGCCTTGGTTTAGGCATCACTATCTCCATCCTTAATATGCTTCCCTTAAGATATGTCTATTCACTCATGTAAGGCTGAACTATTACTAGTAAATTCGCAAATATTAAAACCTCCTTTCTTCATTAGGCCTTTAGAATCTGAGTGAAGTGCATACGCTTCATCTTCATTGGAGGCTCCTGTTATTACATCATCTACATAAAGTGAAATGAATTAGCCAATTTACTTACAAGCTCTGGGTTTGACTTTCTATGCAGATCTAAATAATGTTCGATTGTGGCATTTAACAAGAAAGTGCTACAAGAAACTCCAAAGACAACACGAGTGAAACAAAACACAATAAAATTAGGAGAATCCTTCTTGATATCCTCTAACCAGAAAAAACGCAACACATCCCTATCCTTATCTGCTATATAAATCATTAGAAATGCTTTCTCCCCATCACCAACTTAACCAATTCTATGTACCATAAAATGCAAAATTATGGCCATAATCATTTGTGTGAACTTCGGGCCGACAAACTATCAATCGGTGAAGGTCCTTGACTTTTGCAAATGCATCATATACTGCACCCAGTTTCATGGTCTCCTTGTCCCTCCTAACTACACATTGCTGTGGTAAGTAATGGACTCTACCAGTGGTTTAATTGTCTGGCTTCTATACCACCTCTATAATACCAATTTTTTTCTGCTGTTGAATAATAGTGTCATATTCCTTAAGAACCTCTGGATCATGTCCAAGACGCTTCAACAAATTCCGTAACCATTTCTGGCTAAGCAACAAATTATCTGGCCGAGCTACACATGGGTCTCTCCATGGTAGATTCACCTCATATCTATTGTTCTTAAAGAAAACATCAGAGCTGAATTACTCTTGCAAAGACTCCTCTGAGTCTATAACTCCCAAACTTTCTAAATCCCAGAAGGCATGCAATGACTTATCCAATTCCCTTAAACTAGGACTAGAGTCAACTCTGTGTTATAAGACAAGTTGTCTTACTCTCATTGTGGGAGGGTACAAGACCAGATAAAACCTTACTTAGTGTGAACTGAAACTATATCACTCTCCCTTCCTCTCACAACCTCGCCTGTCACAACTGACCAATAATAGTCTGACCCAATCAAAATGTCAGGCTCTCTCTCCTCATTACGCTCAGTTAAAAAAGTGACTTCAAATGCTCATACTTTTCTTTATAAAACTCAAAAGGAATAGCTGCAACTTGAATGCAAATGAGAGGAACAGACAGCAACCTCAACTCCAAGGAAAACCCATCAATAGTATTCAACCCAAGTCGTACAATGTCACAAGACTGCTGTTTCCCCTTCCTGGAACTGAAGGTAAGTAGTGACATATCTCTCTGGCCATCTAGATATACACAATTTTTTTAAAATTTTGTCAGTCATGTATAAACGTTGGCTTCCACAGTCAAAAATAATAGTGACTTCTTAATTGAGTGATGGCTCATTCAAATTAAACACAATACCACGTGCCAGCTGCAACAGAACCATACTACTTGTGCTAGTGCAAAGGGATGGAGATGGGATTGGCTCAAAAGATGGAGCTTCAGGATTTAAAGCAATAGATCCATTTATTGTCAAATTTACTGAGTCCTTTGCTGACTCTTTTTTTGTTTCATAGCAGATGCTTGGGTGATGCTTCCTGTTACACTCCTGACACCTAGGAGTGGCTGTACACTCTCGACTCACATGATTCTTCAGGCAGTTTAAACATCTCTGCTGCCTTAATGCCTTCCATCTTGCTTCAACTCCAGTAACAACTGTCCAAGATACAGAGTTATGTTCACCCTGAGAGTAGGAGTAAGAAATGGCAGTGGCCTCAGTTGCAAGCGTCATACCTGTGGGTTGGTCCTTCTTATATTAATTAGGATGTCTTCCATGTACAAATACACCAGCCTTCTACCTAGCATGAATCTGAGTAAAAAGGGCTTCTAGCATTGGCTCCAGTTCCCACTGCTCTCCTGTCACCTTCCAACTAATAATAATCCTAATCTCTGCTGGAAGTTTCGCAAATAGGACTGGAGATAGTAATGCTGCATAAGAAGATTGAGGCACTCCTAGTGACTGTTGACCTCGTACATGAGTCTCAATCGTGTCATAAAGACGACGTAAAGTTATTAAATTATTGTTACTAGTAACTGCCTCCACTGATGAGTCCTTTCATATGTTTGGCCGTAATCTGAGACTTTTCTTAAAATCTTTTCAAACAGAATATTGATGGCCTCTTTATAACTTGCAGCTGTTAGTGATAAACCAGCAATAGACTCCATAGCAGTCTTTTGTAATAGTGACTGAAGATAATTAAACTTCACAATGTAAGGTAGTCTAGGATCATTGTGTACTGCTGACTTGTATGAATCCCAGAAAGTATACCACTTTGTGTAGTTACAATCAAAGGGAGTAAGTGTAAGTCTTGGTAACTTCATTCTACTACCTGTAGGACCAGCAGCGACAGTTCAGGTGTCTACTCGTCCACCATGCACAGAAGGAGGACTTGGTGAAGAATGAGTTGGAGTAGGTGAGAGTGGAGGGAAAATACTCGACCTCCATCTTTATTCTAAAGAAGGCTAACCGTATGCTGTCTGTGAACTCTTCACATGCCTCTACAATCTCTGTGTCATCTTGCAGCTCTGCTATAATGTCATCAGTCAGCCTCCTTAGTAAATTGAACTTCTCTGGTAATGTGACCCTGAACTGTTCCAATTGATCCTCATCCACTGGAGTAGCTCCAAGTGCTGTCTCCAACTCAGTAAGCTTCAAGGTTACTCTTCCATTTTGACCAGCTCTCACATTTTTCAAATGAGCAGCCATGTTATTAATAATACAGCAAAATATCAATCACTAATTAAATTACACACACGCGGATCGAACAATTACGAAGATACATTAGCCACATGCCAAATTTTTTAATCAATGAAAAAAGGAAAAATATTATTTTGCCAACAGAACTGATATAACACGACAATTGATAACTCACAACCACTCCATATCACCCTTTCTTAAGCTCAAGGTTGGCCTGTGTCCCGACTCAGTAAATCCTGCTGACCGTCTCAGTACACCAGAGTAACTTGTTTCCAGGCTTGATCTTCGCAATTCTCGATGAACTCTTGACCTTTTCTGTCAGATGCAATCTCAGGAGGACCATGTAGGGGAACTGTCGCATTAAAAGACCGTATAAATGATCGCGGAGATTCTCTAGAGAGCTTCTCTTTAACAACTTCTCTTCTACAAAAATACATATATGAAATCTGCCCAATTGCACATCCTGAGTACAATACTAATAATAATGACAATGAATAATTATATTTCGGAATATTCCGTTTCAATATCAACTTTGCAATCTCTTTTATTTGACAAAATGTAGCCAATTTTACAGCCCAAAAATTTAGAATTTTAACCAGTTAGTGTTCTAAGTGCTCAGATGACTAATTTGTCTGTGTCTAGTTCATTTTCCTATAAAACTGCGTCCTCTGCCATACTTCATCACTCTTTTTATTTTGCTAAGAAAAGAAGTTTGTGTAGCCTACAGCAACTCTTCTACAACTCGATGGCTACCAAAGACGACACTACAGTAATCGACGTCACCGACGAAGTAAATCCTATAGCTGCCTTCATGAATATGAGTGAGTCAATGAAGAAACTTTCGGAGAAGCTGGACTCTCTCGTCAACAATGGCAGGACCTCCACTTCTCCTATGAAGAGGCGCAGAGAGACTACTCCAGCCAAATGAGATGAAGACCAACCAGAAGAACAAGCCGACACTATGGCCCAGAAGGCCGCCAGTACTTTTCGCATGTCCTCGCCAACAAAGGCCCTCTTGCAAGCGTCTTTCTGTCTGCCCAAACCAGTGGACAATGCGACAAGAAGGAGGTGGCTAGAGAAATTTGGGCTACCAGCCGGAGATGAAACCTGATGCCCAAGGATGGACAGTCTGATCAAAGGGGAGCTAGGCAAAGAAGCCCTAGAAGCAGACAGAAAGCTCTCCCGCCTCCAGAACTTGACTTTAGACACTGCCGGTCCTCTTGTAGCTGCTCTAGAAGAGCTGTCTGAGAAGGAGGACCCAAATGCTGAGCAGTGGCGGCAGCAATTCAACAAAGCCTTCTACTCTTAGGCAACACTTCCACTCAATTCTCTGTTGAGAGACGAGCCAAGCACTGGCAAAGCTGAATCCCGATCTTAAGTCTGTGGCAAAAAATGAGGACTTCTCTCAGGCAGCACCATATCTGTTTGGCCCTGGGTTTGAGAAGAAAGCAAAGAAGAGGACAGAAGCTCTCGAATGCCTCAGGAAGGCTGTTAAACCGACCTTCTCAAACTACGGGACAAGCACACGTTCAGCCACCCTGCCCAAGTTCCGTGGTAAGCGGCTTTTTCGAGTTACCCGCTTCCACCAGAGCGGCGGGAGTGGCAGCAGGAACTTCTATCACCGGAGAGACGGTCCCTCATCAGGACCCAGGACTGCCGGACCCAAGAAGGGATGAACGAGAAGATGAAGCAGCCTACAGACTTGGACTCAAAAATTATGTATTTCAATCCAAATTTTTTGCAAATAAAAAGTTTGATAAAATCTATTTTAATTTTAAAAGGGGTGTTGGACTGGGTAAAGAAAGACCTGCCAGTTCGAACACCAAGGTCCCCAAGAAAGGGACGCCTTGCTCAATGCACACACAATTGGGCGAAAATAACAACATACCCATAGGTACTAAGCCAGATACAGGATCATACTCTTGAATTAGTAACGACACCCATACATGGTGTGGCCCGAGAGAGTACAAGCTGTCTTGTGATCTAGACAATAAGTTAGCCTCAGGGATATTGACACTACTAGAGTAGGAGGCAATATCACAGATTTCTCCCCCGCAGGGGGAGGGTTTCTTCTCAAGAATGATTGTGGTTCCCAAAAAAGAAGGGAGTCTAAGACCTATCATAGATCTGAGAGATCTGAACAAATTTGTGATTCAGGAGCACTTCAAGATGGAAGGAATCAATCTAATAAAGGACCTATTATAAGAAGGGGATTGGATGGTCAAGATAGACCTAAAGGACACCTACTTTACCATCCCAATAGATCCTCTCCATCGCCCACTCCTTTGTTTCCAACACCGATGGGCGACATCAATTCAATTGCCTTCCCTTTGGTCTTGCATCAGCACCCCGAGTGTTCACCAAGATATCAAGACCAATCGCAACCTGGCTCAGGCAACTAGGTTGTCGAATGATCAGTTACACAGACGACAACCTACTAATAGCCAGCTCGAGAGAGGAGGCTCGATTAATGGGCGAACTGACAGTAACACTCATGGAAAGACTGGGTTTCACAGTGAACAGGGACAAATCAGTGCTTGAGCCAGTCTAATCAATTCAGTTCCTGGGTTTCCTCTTGGACTCAGTGGAAATGACGATTGCTGTTCCAATCCCAAAGATAGAAAAAAAAAGTACCATGGCGAGACGTCTCTTACACCAAGAGGAGACCTCTGGAAGGACGTTAGCCCAATTTATATGGACAGCCTCGTCAATGATGCTTGCCATACCACCAGCCCCACTCTTCAGATCTCTACAGGCAGCAAAGAACTTGGAAATCTTAGCTCCTGCAGGATTAGACACACCCATAACCTTAGACTCCTCCCAGAGGGAGGAGTTACAATGGTGGCTAGATCAAGCACAACTATGGAATGGCTGCTCGATCAATCCCCCAAGACAGCACCTGAGGATCCAGACCGTGGCGTCTATGATTGGCTGGGGAGCATATTGTCAGGGGATAAGTACAGGTGGTCCATGGTCCCTGGAGGAAGGGCAATATCATATCAACTATCTGGAGTTACTGGCAATATTCCTTGCAATCCAGACCTTTGCAGGAGAGAGCAGGGAACTCACAGTCCTGACACAGACGGACAACAGGTCAGCAATGTCCTATGTCAACAAGAGAGGGGAACACACTCAGCCTCCCTGAACCAGCTAGCAAAGAGACTGTGGCTGTGGTGCATTGACAGAAAGATCTCCCTAGTAGCAGAGCACATCCCAGGCCTACAGAACCAAGCAGCAGACGAGGAATCAAAGAAACAACCAGACAGATGGGACTGGAAATTGAACCCCATGATTTTCAACAGAATCAATCAAATATGGGGACCCCTGACTCTGGATTTGTTTGCCACCAGGAACACGACCCAACTGGAAAAATTCTCAGCTTGAAGTTGGACCCCCAGGCAGAAGGGACAGATGCCTTTCTCCAACGGTGGGAAGAGCTGGCCTTTGCCAACCCCCCATGGCTACTAATACCTCGGACTCTCTGAGGTGAGTATACAAAGAGCCACAATAATCCTGGTAGCACCAGTGTGGAAGTCCCAAGCTTGGTATCCAGTGCTACTATCACTTCTCTTCGATCACCGCCAATCAATACCACCTCGGGCGTCCAATGTCATCCAGACCCATCCAATACCTCCTCCCATCAGGGGACAGGACATACAGTTGGCCGCATGGCCCATCTCAGGAGATCCTACCAAACTAGCGAGATATCAGAGGATGCTACAAGACTGGTTATGGCTTCCTGGCGTTCAAAGTCACAATCCTCCTACAACTCACTCTTTCAGAAGTGGGAGCGCTGGTGTACTCCACGGGGTAGAGATCCCATTTTGGGACCTGTGGGAGACATAGCAAACTTCCTAGCATAGTTGTTTCAGGAGTGATACAGCTATAGCTCACTGAATTCCTACAGATCTGCCATCTCCTCAGTCCACACAAGGATTGATGGGCAACCAATAGGACAACATCCAATTGTGAAGAGATTACTCAGAGGGGCATACAACATCAGACCCCCCACCCATCGCTACAAATCTACATGGAAGGTGTCACAAGTAGTAACCTGGCTAGATTCACTTCAGAACAATGACATATCACTACTGGACCTATCTATCAAGACAGTCACCCTGTGTTCTAACATGCCCTTGTCAATCAGCAGAATTGGCAAACATGAATGCTTCTTTAGTCAGGCTAACACCTGAAGGTGCCACAGTTGTGCCACTCACGCCTTCTAAACAATGTCAGGTGGGAAGACCTATTAGGGAATATTTCTTCCCTATATTCCCAGAGAGTACTGGCATTTGTCCAGCAGCAGTCTTGCAGGTCTACCTACAGAAGACTAAACAAGTCAGAGGGGAGAAAGACAATCATCTGTTCCTCACATCAACCAAGCCACACAGACCAGCGAGCAGTGCCACCATCGCCAGGTGGATTAAGACAGCCTTGACCAAAGCAGGGATCGACACAACAATTTTCAGGGCTCACATGGCTAGAGGAGCATCAACCTCAGCTGTTGCTGAGGCAGGGGTATCAATACCCAAAATCCTGGATGCAGATGACTGGTCAAATAAATCTACCTTTGAATGGTACTATTATCGACCGTAAAATAATAACAATTTTGGGTCTACCATCCTCCAGAGTGCTTCAAACTTGCAAAGTTAATATTGAAACGGAATAATATAATTGATAAATGGCTAAGCCCACAAAGCGGGCGCCAGCTATTTGTAATTATATGAGGAGCATGTAGTGAAAATATCAACTGTCCCCCCCCATATACCCTAACCCATCTTCACACTTCTCATCTCTTCCATGCTATCGCTCTCTCCCCCCTTTTTTCCTTTCCCTTTTTCCCCCCAAATTCATAGATCTAATCAAGCCACAAATAAAAGATTGATGAAGCATGGCAGAGGGTGCAGTTTTATAAGAAAATGAACTAGACACAGACAAATTAGTCGTCTGAGCACTTAGAACACTAACTTGTTAAAATTCTAAATTTTTGGGCTGTAAAATTGGCTACATTTTGTCAAATAAAAGAGATTGCAAAGTTGATATTTTCACTTCATACTCCTCATATAATTACAAATAGCTGGCACCTGCTTCGCGGGCTTAGCCATTTCTCAATTAATTGACATAATACACCACACATCAACCCCTCAATGTTCTCTAAGGCACCCACACCTGCAGTACATCTCCTTATTATCCGTATCATTCCTTTTCTGTCCTTTTTTTCATAACCCCCTCATCCACTATTACGTCTTCCTACACATGCAAATCACTCTATCTCTGCTAACACGAACCTCAACCCTTCCATTCAGACTCGGTTCTCTGCTGCACTGTACTAAACACTTAAATTAACATTTCAATCTGACTCATTTCAAATCTTCATCTGTAAATGACTTTTCTTGCAATATTACAACAAACTGTCTCTTATTTAAATGCCTTATCTTCTACCTCTTCAGCCCAAGATCCTCGGCTAATGCTGTCAGTGATCTACCTAATTCACTATCAGCCCTTTGTCACTCAGTCTTATCACATCTAATCCCAGTTAGTAATTTTAATGTTAATTAGCTTACACCTCATTCTTCATTTTACCTTTTGTTTCATCTCCAATTTATGACCAACGTTCAAAATCTACACTAATAAGTCGCTTCTCCAACTCAGTTTCACACTGTCTTTCTTGTTCTATTATAGACAATGGTATTTGTTGCTTTCTCCTTTGTTTCTGCTGTCGCCAACTAACCTGCAACAGGATCTTCAGATCTCTTATCTATTCTTTTAGCAATGACTCATCT
>NW_003546376.1:32933-36967 GCF_000090795.2 Amphimedon queenslandica | reverse complement strand
TTATGAAAACAGTCTAGCTTTTACCTCTTTAAGTTTTAATCACTAAACCCTCCACCTGCCTGGATTACCTGGCCTCTAATTGATAATATTACTCAATGTCTTCCTTATAATAGAATCTCAAAACACATTCATCTCACCTATTGCCAGAGTACTGGTTGCTTAGAACAAACTTCAGCAGTGGTGAGATACTCTGAAGCTGACTTTTTCACTTAATTTATATTAGCCAATTCTATTCCTTTGTTACAAAGTTAGTGATGCAATCCCACCCCTCATTTACTGATTGTCTTAGGCTACCTCTTTCATTAATAAAGCTAACCTCATTAACAACACTTTTAGCAGCTTCTTCACTGTTCCCCGTAGTCACCAATTGCAAATCATGTAATTCACCTTTCCTGTGATTAATGTTTCTCTGAACAACTCTGATCATGAGAAGATATTCTCTTATTATTTCAGACCACCCTCCTATCATGTCCATTCAGTAGCCCTATTAAAATTTCTGCTTAATTCAGTAGCTGCCTTCATTGTTCCTTCTTGCACTATGACACATTTAAACAATTATGTCCACTGGCACGGTCCTAGTGTAGCGGTTGCTGTCTTTAATAGTTACCATTTCCGAAAGTAGTCCCCCACCGCCCACTCTGACTATTCTCCTATTTCTTTTCTTTCCCTTGTTTCTATGCTTCTAGAAGGGCACGTCTCATTTGTTCTTCTCAGCCACATGTCTTTTCAGAATTCCTTTTTGGACTCTCAAATTGGTTATCCCACCCAGCATTCAACCTCTGCTCTAGTGTTTGTGTCATGATTATATTGACTTTTCTAAGTTACTAAATCCCATAAGGTGGTCTATTTTTGAGTATTTAGTTTGTCACAACTGTCTTCTGGATGAGCTAATGAAACTTAATCTTCCTCCCCCAATCTTTCAATGACAAAAAACATTTGTTGATATGTTTAACCACTCTCAATCTGTCTCGCTACAAGTTACTTCCAGACCCCCCCAAGACTTTTTTTAGGACCTCTGATTTTTATTTTTAAAAAAATAAACTTTATATCCTCTTTTGCAAACTAGCTTGAGTTTTAGAGGGAAGTAAATCTACTCCAGAACTGCTAATTTTAGAATTATCTTTCCTGAATTTCTCAAAATTTTAATATATTACTGTTTCTCACTAACCACAATCTGCATTAATGACCTTCCACCTCTTTAACTCAAATCAAAAGTATACTTGAGAGTGTATACTTTTAAATACCTTGAACTGACACTTTTCTGGAATGTACTTCGTTCAAAAAAGGCAAAAAGTTCCTGGCATATTATTTAGAAATTTCTACTCCAATCTTCCTTTTCCACACTCATTAGACAGTAGACCAAACATTTTATATAAAACTGATAGATCTGGTATGTAAGACCTTGCACCATCATGAGTATCTTTGCATTGCAATTTATATGATCTTAAGATTAGCTCTACTTAATAACAATTTGGAACAAAAATGTTTTTGGAAGTCGTCGCCATATCTTGTATTTAAGATCTTTCACTGTCATATTTAGTCATTCCTCCTCAGTAGTGGGTGCCTATAAAATAATATTACATTTAGAGTAAATGTTATTATTTTTTTTTAAATTGTTACATGTAGGACAATGATAGTGAAGGAAAGAATCAGAAAGCACAACAGACAGTGATAAAGACTATAGTAAAAATAAAGAAATGTCTGAAGAAGAGATGAAAGCTCCAAAGTCTACAATAAGACCTTTAAAACAGAAAAACTCCTCACAAAAGCGAAAAAAGAAGATGCTTGTAACAATGAAGTTATTGAAAAAGCCATTCAGTGTATTGATAGGGTCGCTAGCAGTACCAATGATTGTCTTAAAGTGTTTGGTCGAAATATACTGTTTTCAGCTTAATGTAAAGTTCAACAATCTCATTCAATGCCACAGCAATATCAATACTATGAACCATTTCGTAATCCTCATATGGCATTAGCTTCACATTCACTGTCTATTAATGAACCATGGAGTCCAACTCATTCATTTGCATTACCCCCACTTGATGGACACGGCAAAACAAGTGATTGAACAATAACTTAAACCATCATTAATTCTTACTTTCAAATATTGTTGACAAGGAATATCTATAATTGCTTGACATACTTCACATACTAACTTTTGTATAGTTTGTCATGAAATACCATACCAGTACTTAAGGCTTTCAAATGTATACCCTACAGTAGATATCAGTAACATTAGATCTATATCAAATTTTACATGTAATCAATACCTGTGGCCAGAAAGTAACAGTTAGTCGTTCTCCAGGTGATACAGCTTGCCTCAACTTTGTCTTTATATGTAATTTTGGGAGCAACAATGCATAGCAATTCTTCAAAAGTGGCAGCATCCATCCTAATAAATTTTGATAACTAGAGGTATCCAATAGCTCAAGTTCCTTCAGCAGATGGTTATATGCACCTTGAACATCACGATTCAGAATCCACTTGCGTGTCCATACACATCTGTTTTTTCTCCTCTTTCTCACCACTGCAACTGACAACATAGCTGAAGCAGCCAGTAATCTACTTTTAGCTCAAATTTTTCAACAACCACACCTCTGTAACACCCATAATACACACCCATGTCTATACATTGCCTTCAAATTGTTGCCTTGTGTATGACAGTTATTGGTAATGACAGTTGTATGCAATTTGTGTTGGCAATACATTGCTTGAAATGCATTGCCTAGAAATTGCCTCGTGTATAGTGGCCTTATTTAAAACAAAACCACTTATATATTAAGCTATTTTCTATGAAATTAAAACTGGTATTATTGAGGCTAAAATGTTAATACTGTATACATGTTAATTTTTGTTATTTTCATGCAAACTTAAATGCACAAAATTCAAAAACTTCTAAATCCATTCTAATATACCATATTTCCTTAAATAAAAGCCCGGGCATCTATTTGCTAAAATGGTATTTGGATCTCAAAAAAATATTAAAAAATAAAAAAACTTCAGCCCAGAGCGGGATTCGAACCCATAACCTCTTGCTTTTGACTTCTGGAATGTCAGGCATTATCCACTAGACTACTGAGTCACTCCGAGGCTATTGTTGCGTATTTATAGTTTAATTCTATAGCTACCCTGGCATTTATTCGAAGGCGGCTTCTATTTAAGGATTTACGGTATATGGCCAGACTATAAAAATTAGCTGACACTAATTATTATTTAAGAGCAGAAAAGTTAATCAGTTAAGCACTTAAAAATTTAAACGTATGCGGCATAAAATAGTAATTACAGCTACTATGATTCCATTGGATAAAAAGAAGTACTACCATAAGTAATATTACTTAAAAATTAATTTCAATAAAGCTAAAATTTGGTACATGTCACACTTGACATGTTTGATATTGTGAGTTAAGTAATGGAGACAGGTAATGCATATAGTTTTACCAAAAATCTTAGCAGAACTAAGTGGTTAGGATTCACAGTAAAAATCAGTTATAGTAATAATACTAAATATACTATGCACCTTAACTAGATCAGCTTTGAAAGACTAACTCTAAAGTAAACTGAATACCTAGCTGATATGCATACATGCAACTATAGAAGATGATACATCTATATAATGATGTTTCTACCTAACAAGTACCTTTACATTTCTTTTAGCCAAAGCTGTCTTAGTAACAGTGGGCAGCTTGTCACTGACTTTGTCGCCTTGTTCTTCTCGGTCGAAGGAGCTGTAGGGGCTGATTGACTGTGATCTTTTAAGTGCATATTAACTAATCAGTTATTTTTTTTCCTACTTGAACATCTTATGACTTGCCATCTGTACTCTCTGTATATACATAACTTCTCCATGCCAAATGCTGCGTACACCCTCCTCATTTTCTGTAGTTAGATCATCTCAATTAGCTGTAAAAATTTTTCCAGTGTGATGGCATTTCACTTTTACATTAGCTATTATACATCAGTAAGCAATTAAGATAGTAAAGAGACACATACCATTAGCAGTTTCTTTATGAGGACGTTCTACCTGGCTTACTCTATGA
>NW_003546376.1:27763-32388 GCF_000090795.2 Amphimedon queenslandica | reverse complement strand
ATGCTTCGTAAATTTTTCTTGAAATACCAGTCACAAAAAACAAATGAGAGTATTGTTTTGACTGTCATAAAAAATCACACAGTCAGGACAATCCTGTTCACACAGCGCTCAGTTTATATCTCCTGACTAATTCATTAAAAGGCACTTGAAAATCTAATTACAAACAATTTTTCACTGTATGGTGCTGCATGCATAGATTTATGCTAACATATTGTGGGGAAGTATGCATAAAGGTGTTCTGAAATATTTTTTACTTTGAGCGTAGTGTATATAGGTTTCAGCAACAGTTTATACAGAACAAATTATTGCAAATTTAATTTCATTAAAGGGTTACAAGAATAATGCTTACTACTTTACAGTACATAGTGTGACAATTTTGTCTATGTTTAGGTTACACAAGATATTCAGAACTAATCTTCCAATTTAAATCAGAAAGTAACTGAATTAACCCTTTCAAGCCACAGCAAGGACTTTTCTTCTGATCATGTAGACATTGTATTAATTGAATGCTGATGGTGTTTCGTTATTTAAATCATCAGGAGTCTCAATGCAGCCCATTTATCATGACATTGTCAATCTTCCTCAAGTTATTCAATTTTGTGAAGATAATACAGTCATCTGTGGTATTTGGGTAAAGAAATCTAAATGTGACATGGGTGTTTTACTACATTCTACACTAGCATTCATTGATAGGTTACATATTTGGTTCAATTTCATTGATGCTGCTAATGGGAGAGTGTACTATGCGTATCAAACTACTTTTGCTGTTGTTGATTTGGTAGAAAAGCTAAAGTCCTTAACATGGCTCAGTTTAATGGCTACTATGGTTGCCCGACATGTCTTCTCCCTGGAGTGCATCACAACAATTGTCATTTATACTTCTCAGATTCTACAGATCCTATGCGCACATCACGAGAACTCAAGGAGACAAAAATAATTCGATTGTTCAGGGCATGAAGGATGTGTCTGTGTAGCATAGTTATTTGCAAATCATAGGTTCTGTTCCTGCTGATTACATGCACTGCGTGTTGGAAGGTGTCACCAAGTCTTTATTAACCTTCAGGATAAGTCCGAAACATATTAGGCAGCCTTTTTAAATTAGGAGGCATTTAAACGATATTGATGTACAGAGCGGATCCCTTGTTCTACTCTTGTTTTTTTGAGGTACAGTCTCAGTGGCACATACATCACTCGCTAGCTTCATTATCTCAGTGTACCATGATGGAAAATTGGTATCAATAGTAGTGTTTTGCGATATATTGGTATTACTAAGTATCATGATATTTGTATTGCAATGGTACTATTTTAAGCAGCCTACCTGAAATGGTGATACCGAAATCACGATAACGACTAAAAACTGCGCACGTGGCGTAGACTAGGTCCCGCCTAGAGCACACGTGACCACGTGTGAGTAACGGTACAGTAACTTACCGATCGTCTTTTTCAGCCATGGAGCTCGAGGGGATACTAGGAGTGGAGGACGATATATTTCAAGAAACCTTGCCCTTACCCGCGCCCATCGAAGGTGTCAGATCTATTATCAGTCCAAGTAACACAGCTACTAGTGCGACGAACACAACCAGTGAAGGTAGTAGCAACGAAGCAGAAACGCACAGTGACAGCTTGCCAATCGCTCTAGTACCCAAGCCTAGTACCAAAAGTGCTATCTGGGGTTACTTTGGGCTAAAGCCAGACACAACTAGAAATCCCACTGATAATGCAAGTCTTTTGTAGACTTTGTAATAGAAGCATGATGGCTAAAAGTGGCAATACTTCCAATTTAATGTCGCACTTGCGCAATAACCACAAAACTCCTTATGCTCAGCTGAAATCACCAAGCAGTAGAAGTAGTGGTACAGCAGTAATAGCACCAGTGTTCTCTCAGTCTACTATTCAAGCTGCATTTGTTCCTAGTCAACCCTATACTTGTAAAACCCGACAGTGGAAGGAACTTACCGATAGTGTGACCTGTTGCTTAGTAGCGGATGAATTACCCATATACACGGTTCAAAAGGAGGGATTTACGAAGATGATATAAGCTTTTGACAGTAGGTATGAATTACCAGATCAAAGTTACTTTGCCAGAAAAGCAGTGCCAGAATTATATGCTGTAACCAAGGATAGGGTGGTACGTGAAGTAGCAGCTGTTAACCATTATGCCACCACAACCGACTTGTGGTCTAGCGTTGATATGAAGCCTTATTTTAGCTACACAATCCATTTTATTACTGAGGACATGATGCTTCGATCTCTGGTGCTTTGCACAAGGTTTCTTCCTCAGGACCATACAGGCGAGAACATAAGTGAGATGGTTAAATCTACAATGGAAGAGTGGAATTTAAAACCAACACAACAAGTCTGTTCAACTACTGATAGTTGTTCCAATATTAAGGCTGCAGCTAACCTGTTAGGTTGGAGAAGGATCTCGTGCTTTGGGCATAATCTCCACCTTGCTATTATGTAAGATTGAGAAAGATAGCAGATGTACAAGAACATTGAAAGTCGCTCATAAGATTGTGAGTGCATTCTCTGTAAATTAGAAAAGGAGACAAGAGTTACGTGAAGCACAAATTGATTTAAATCTACCTCAACATTCCTTGGTTTCCATAAGTCTCTATGGAAAAAAATTATCATAAATAACATAATATTCATTATTAATAATTGATTAAAAAATCATTAATTTATTAATGAAATAATTTTAATTAATTAATTTTATATTATAATTAATTCTTTATACTTTATAGGACTGCGGTACTAGATGGGGATCAACCCAAAAAATTGTACAGAGTTCCTTAGCAAGAGAAAGCCATTTAAACAGTACTTGTAGCAGACAGGAAGGCATCACACCTTGTGCTCTCATGGCAGGATGTGGATGTTTTAACAGCAATAAACGACATCCTTTCTCCCTTAGCTGACTTCACTGATGTTGTCAGGGGAAAATTATGTCACTGGCTCAGCTCTTTTGCCAATCATGGAAGTTCTTTGTAACACTGTTCTACAGGAAACCAGAAAAGCTACACCTCTTTGTAATGAGCTACATCAGACTATTATTACAGACCTGCAAACCCGAAATACAGATCCAGAAGTTGTCCAACTTTTGGAAGTATGCTTTTTTATGGACCCTCGTTTTAAAAGTAAATACATCACAGATGAGGAACATGTCAAAAAAATGGTTTATGATGATGGAATCAAATGTTTTTGGTGGTAATCCTGAATCAAATAGTCCAACCCACAGAAGCAGCTGCTCCTACAACAAAGAAAAGAAGAACATTGGGAAGTTTACTTAAGCAACATGAATGTGAAATAGGATCTGTCTCACCTACTATATCACCAGAGCAGAGAATACAATCTGAATTTTCGAAATACATTGATGAACCAAGGCATAATGTTGAAGACGATCCACTCAAATGGTGGAAGATACGCTGTGAACTGTACCCTATGTTGACAGGTGTTGCTAGAAAGTATTTATGTGCCCCAGCTACAAGCACAGTGTCAGACAGAGTATTTAGCAAATCGAGAAAGATAGTGACACCTGCATGGTGTGCACTCAAGCCAGATAAAGTGGAAATGTTGGTTTTTCTTGCAAAGAATGTATATCGTAATTCATGAATACTGTATACTATTATAATAGGAACTTGAATAATAATACTGTATGTTTAGAACGGCTTTTAAACTGGTTTAATGATTCATTGGTTTTGATAATGAGTTTAACTAACGACATGCTTTGTAAAAACAAAAGTTGCTGACTATATTTAGTAATATTGAGGTATTTTAGGAATGTAATATTGTGAGACTTATTTTCTGAATATCGCAAAACACTAATCAATAGCCTGCTAGGGCTGAGGATATTATTCCCAAAAATGTCCCCATTATTCTATTCCCTTATTCCCCATATATTGCCTATTATTCCTATTATTATTCCCAAGTGTTATAAAAATAAACAAAATAACTATACAAAATTTGTCTCATATAATGCTCATTATACTGTAACATTATAAGGATGCCTCAATTGAGTCTTGTAAAGCACACTCATGGGTATCTTCAAGGTGTTAGACAAGATTTATTAAGCATTCAGCCACACCCACTGCACAATTTTACAAATTTTGCCCTATTATTCCAGAATTATTTTTTATTCTTTAGACCACCTATTATTCTTTTTTTATTCTGGGAATAAAATCCTCAGGCCTATAGCCTGCCTGATTGTGCGAATTCTAGTTGTAACGGAACTGACAATAAGTAGTCGTTCGTATACATCTTGGTCACACAGCTTTAATTTGACAGACAAAAATTTCACCTCATCTAGAATGGTTTTAGTAATGACAAAGTTGGCTATTGTTTAAAGTGATATGAGAGATGCTTTAAATCCCTGAGCTTTAGTAGTAGTCTCTTTGTCGGAGTTCCAAATTCTGCCCTCTGATGAAGCTAGCAGCTCAGAATAAAGAGATAAATAACAGCATCCGAGAAGATAACTAGAGGTTGATATTAGTAACACTAGCGTTACTAAGTGCAATTCATTCCTAAACAAAATGGCCGCCACAACATTTGCAGCCTTGCTATACGGGAAAAACGAGCTCCTATGCTTACCAGACTTTATAGAGGACCTTATCTTGACCAGAGGACTCCAA
>NW_003546376.1:23274-25333 GCF_000090795.2 Amphimedon queenslandica | reverse complement strand
TAAGCAAGGTGTGAGAATCTCCTGATTCAAGTAGTGATTGGTAGTTTCATCAGCTATTACAGTATACGGTAGCCACTGTTCTCAAAGAGGTCTTACCAAGCTCTAACAGATTTTGTTGGCAGAAACATGGGTAATTTGATTTAGAATTCTTTTACTGGTGTACTTAGCATTACATTATGCAGATTGGAGGTGTTTGTGGAGTTCATTATTCTTGGACATGAGTTGAAGGGAGCACAAAGTTACCTGGATTGCAACTGTCATTGGAAAAGTCTGTATCATTTCTGTGCTCTCGGGAGATAAACCGTGTTTATAGCTAAAAATCCGACAGGCATTACCATTTGGATGAGCCAAGAGTGGATAAGGAGGAGGAAAGAGTGTCAAACTGCCCTATGCTGCTAGTATAACAAAATAATATAATAATGTAATGCTGTAATTGCACAGTTTCATTTAGCGAGTTCTCACCCTTTGAAAAAGTCTACAGTACCTCCTAAAGTACTTTTCCTGGCAGCCATTGTGCTTTAACTAATGTTTACTGTAGTGTATAATACATGTAATGAGTTAACATGTGGCTTATGGTTAGCTACCGGTCAGCAAAACTAGACTATTTACACACTGTGGCAACGTTCTAATTACTTTAATTGCCTTTAATGCTTAAAAATTTCTGATTAAAACAGTTGTGGTGGAGTTGCAACCCTAGCAACTCCCACATTAAGTCCACCTCTAATGTAGCCTTATGCAATCAAACCTCACCTTCTTAAATGACACATCACCACGTTCAATAGCCAAAGATCTGTGTTCTTAGAAAGCAAATGAGTTTGGATCATGGCTGGTATTTTACTCACTACCACTACTTTGTAATGTACCGTGTTTCCTTAAATAGAAGCCACATTCGAATGAATGCCGGGGTAGCAATACAATTTAACTATAAATACGCAACACTAGCCCAGGAGTGACTCGGAAGTCTAGTGGATAATGCTTGAAGTTCTAGAAGTCAAAAGCATGAGGCCACAGGTTCGAATCCCACTCTGGGCCTAAGTTTTTTTTTTATTTTATATATATTTTTTTGGAGGTCCAAATATCATTTTAGGAAATAGACGCCCAGACTTTTATTTAAGGAAATATGGTACTCCCCCTCTTGACTTTGATCACTTCTCACTTCTGGCATGTGTGATGCATATTTTGCTTCAAAATAGCATTTAAAATACTGAAAGTGGAGCATCAAAAGAAATGATAAATTTTATTTTCCATTGCCAGAGTTGCATGGTGAAAACAGATGGACAATGAATGCACATACATTAACTCACATAGTTTATTTTGTTAGTTTGTGGGGCCCATGGTAGATGCACTCAGAATTTTTTTATGAATCTCACATGGCAGCCTGAAAGCGGCTATTAATTCAACAGATGACGTTGCGGAGCAGCTGACATTATGTTTAGACATTAAAAATTTTTTGCACAATCTTCATAGTCAATTGGAAATGAAGGAATTTCAAGATTGTTTACATTTTCTTGACATAAAAAAACTCTACACTTAAACCATGACAAAACTTTAATATGGATTTGCTATTGGTAATGTTCAATGAACCAGTCTTCCAATATTGTTTCATGATGCACTAAATTATTTTTGGCAGTTAAAAAGTATAAAATATGGGAGAAATGAGTGGTGAATGACACGTATACCTACTTTGGGGTCATGACTATGAAGGGTCTTCTTCACTTCCCATCAACTCACTATAGTAGGGATTTTCTCTTTATCTGTCCAGTAATTGCTTAAAAGATGACCATGGACGAATTGGGGGCTAGGGTGGTGAAAGACCTAACAACAAAAATTCCCAAATTTTCATAATATATTTTTTTAAGTGTCTTTTTCATTGACAAATTGCACTACAAGTGTGTGTATGCTGCAGATACAGTGTATGCAGACAGGCGTGAGTTTCGAAATGACCTTAAAGGTTTGTGAATATGGCCTTGAAGAGAGATTGGAGAGTGAGATTTGACACTGTGCAGAGAACACTAACCTGAAAGTTTGTGTCTGGTAGACTCATTATTCAGCTAACTAC
>NW_003546376.1:0-22985 GCF_000090795.2 Amphimedon queenslandica | reverse complement strand
ATGAGGAACATTGATATACCACTGACAAAAGCAAACTGGATCTGTGATTAAAATTCACGTGATAAGAGATCTAAGCAGTTTAAATGAATTTGTAGTGTAAACAAGAAATGTATGTATGAACTGACTTGAATATTCATGATTTTAATTGCATCAAATAATTTTTAATTGCAATGCAGTACATTCTATAAAGCTATAAAAATTCCATATACCCACAATGCCATTAGAAATAAGGTATTTATTAATGTTATAATGAAGATTGTATTTATCTCCTTTTAGAATCATTTTCACATCTGTAAACATTTCACAGTATGCAATCTTGTGTATGACTAGCTCTACATAAAACTTCAGAGCATTAACCTGTTGCAATATACACAGTCAGACCTTCAGTTCTCATGATAACAAATACAAAATTTCCTCTATTATTACTTTTCAAAGTTTGAAATTTTCAGTTCATATAATTATCATTAGCAGTTTGCAATTGTGTTAAAGATGTAATATGACTGTGTCATTAAAAACTTACAAATATATTATAATAATAACCTTAAGGATCCAATATAAGCTGTTAATGTTGTGGATCACATTCACACTTAAATCTTGAGACAAATAGTTATGGCCAGCTCAATGAGATACAGTATATCAGAAGGAAATTGTACTTATCCCTCCAAAATATTTGATTGTCTTATTGAAACAATAATAAGTTTATGTATATGTAACTGTCATATATATTGCAAGCAACTACCACACTAAGAGATATTATAGTCTAATTGAAACTACTATATCAGGTCTAACTGTCAAAAAACACTATAGTAAATGAAATAAATGAAAATAATATTATTGACATAGATCTAGTAATCATCTGCAGCCTACCTGTTCTGAAACTGTGAAAAAGATATGTTCTTATCAAAAACTGATATAGAAGTAATAAGCTTTTTAACCAGATGTATGTATATCATTCTTGCAGACAGATCTGTCCAGTAACAGAACAAGTCTGCAAGCGTTTCACGTTGATCTGCACCTATCCTCATTTCAGCCTGATGCGCATTTGATCCGCGTGAATCCACGTTTCAAGCAGACCCCTCACTCCTTGCCACTGGTCACTCAATTCCAGGCTGAATCACTCCCTGCCATTTGTCACTGGTCTTTTCACTGGTGACATACTTTCTGGCAATTCATTCTCTGTCACTGGTTACACACTCGCTTGTTCACTTCCTGTCTAACTCAGTCACTGTCACTAGTGTCTCACTCCCTGGTAACTGGTCACTCACTTCTTGGCTCACACACTCTCTGTCCCTGATAACTCACTCCAGGCTGCCGGTTGACTTACTCCCTGTCATTAACCTCTCGCTCCCTGTCTTTGAGGACTCACTCCCTGGATCACTCACTCCATGTCACTGGTTAATCACTCTCTTGCTCACTTCATGTCTCAATCACTCCCTGTTACTGGTCTCTCACTCCCTGGCTCACTCGCTTCATGTCACTGTTTACTCACTCCCTGTCACTGGTCAGTCACTCTTTTGTTCAGTCACTCCATGTATCTGATCACTGAATCCCAGTCACTAGTCACTTTCTCCCTGTCTCACTTACTTTGTAGCTCAATCCCTTCCTGGCTTACTAACTCCTTGTCACTGGTCACTCACATCTTGCTACTATTCTCTGGCACCCTTGCTCAATCACTCCCTGTCCACTCACTCCCTGGCTCACTCCCTGTCGTTAGTTACTTACTGTCTGACTCTCTCTGTCACTGGTCACTCACTGCCTTGCCCAATCACTCCTTGTTACCCACACTCTGCCACTATATAGTGACACCCCTGCTCACACACTTTCCGTCACTGGTCACCCACTCTCTGTCACTGGTCACTCACTCCTTTGCTGACCCACTCTCTGTCACTGGAGACTCACTCCCTGCCTCTGGTAATTCACTCCCTGTCATTAAACACTCTATCACTGGTCACTTACTCTCTTGCTCACTCACTCCCTGTCACCAGTTACTGACTCTCTTGCTCACTTCTTGTCTCACTCACTCCCTGTCACTGGTCTCTCACTTTCTGGCTCACTCTCACTCTCTTGCTGAGTCACTGCCTGTCACTAGTCACTCACTCACTGTCACTGGTCACTCACTCCTTGGCTTATTTACTCCCTGTCACACTTCCCTCACTCCCTGTCACTTGTCATTCACACTCTGGCTCACTTGCTCACTGTAAATGGCCATTCACTCCTTGTCTCCCTGTGTCACTAAATCCCTGTCATTGGTCACTCGCTGCCTTTCACTGGTCACACTTTCTGGATGATTTACTCCCTGTCAATGGTTACTCACTCTTTTGCTCACTTCCACACTCACTGTCATGGTCTCTCACTCCCTAGCTCCCTCACTCCCTGTCACTGGTCACTCTTCTTGCTGAGTCACTCCCTGTCACTGGTCACTCACTCTTTTTCTCACTCACTCCCTGTCACTTGTCAGTCACTCCTTGTCTCACTCATTCCCTGTCGCTTGTCATTCACTCCCTGGCTCACTCACTTCTTGTCACAGGGCACTCACTCCCTGCCTTATTCACTCCCTGTCACTGGTCAATCACTCCCTGCCACTTGTCACTCACTCTGGCTCACTCGCTCTCTGTAAATGGCCAATCAGTCCTTGGCTTACTCCCTGTCTCCCTGTTTCTCAAGTCTAGTCATTGGTCGCACACTCCCTTTCATGGGTTACACACTTTCTGGACTCACTCCCTGTCGTTGCTCACATCTTGCTCACATCTTGGTCACTTTCAGTCTCCCTTATTCATTGTCACTGATCTGTCGCTCCCTTGCTCACTCACTCCCTGCAAGTGGTCACTCAATCCTTGGCTCACTCACTCTCTGTCACTGGTCACTCACATCCCCCGCTGTTGACTCACTACCTGTCATTAATCTTTTACTCCCTGTCACTGGTATCTCACTCCATGGCTCACTGACTCCCTATCACTGGCCTGTCAATGGTCACTCACTCCCTGTCTCACACCAATTCTCATTTCCTGTCACCTGTCACTCACTCCCTTGGATACTGACTCCCTGTCACTTGTTACTCACTCCCAGGCTCACTCTTTGTCATTGGTCACTCACTTACTGTCTCACTCTCTCTCTGTCAATTGTCACTCACTGCGTCACTCACTCACTCCCTCCCGCCCTGGCTCACTGATATTTTGTTACTGGTCACCCCTCCATGTCACTGGTCACTCACTCCTGGGCTCACTCACTGTCTGTCACTGGTCACTCACTTCCTGTTATTAATCACTCACTCCCTATCTCTGGTTAGTCGCTTCCTGACTCCTGTCAGTGGTTACTCACTCTCTTGCTCACTTCCTGTCTCACTCACTCCCTGTCACTAGTCTCTCACTGCCTTGCTCAGTCCCAGTTACTGGTCATTCACTTCCTGTCTCACTCATTTCCTGTCACTTCTCACCAACTGGCTCACTCACTCTGTCACTGGTCACTCACCAGTTCCGTAGAAAGAAGATTGGGAAGGGTATGGGGTTTGCCAGTTGCGAAGGGTGAGGCAAAATTTGGCAATCTAATTAATTACTTAGAAGGGGTGTGGTCAATTAATTATTGTAATTTAATTGTGTTTATCAATGTAATTATGACTGATAATATTTAAAAGTGAACGCTTAGGAAGAATGGTGTGCTACTTTTGTTTTACAAAAAGAGTGCTGTAGGAAACAAATCCATTGGACTAATTTTGATTGTCGCAGTAAAGTCAAGCAAACTCAAAGAGGAAGAGCTGCTTAAACTACTACAAGTAATGATGATATCTCATGTTGAGGTTGTCTGGTTTAAAACTTGGTTTCCCCAAAAACTGTACGGCCATATCATAGCAGTTCCTACAGCCCTGCTCACTCCATGTCACTTGTCATTCACTGTCTATCTCAGTCACTGGTCAATCAATCCCTGTCACTATGCACTCAATGCCTGTCTCACACACTTTCTTTCACTTGTCACCTACTCTCTTGGTCACTCACCTTCTGTCACTGGTCACTCAGTCCTTGTCAATGGTCACTCACTCTCCCGTTTACTTACTCCCTGTCATAGGTTACTAACTTCTGGGCTCACTGACTCCCTGTCATTGCTCACTTACTCCCTGTGTCTGGTCACTCACTTCCTGGCTCACTCACTCACTGTCATTACTCACTCATAATCTGTCACTTGTCACTCACTCCCTGTCACTGGTCACTCTCTCCCTGGCTCACTCACTCACTGTCAATGGTCATTTAATGCCTGGCTGAGCCACCCACTGTCACTGGTCACTCACTTCATTTCACTAGTCACCCAGCCTCTGTCACTGATCACTCTTTCACTGTCTCACCATTTTGGCAGTCAATGCTGTCACTGGAGTGATACTCTCTATCTCACTCATTTTCTGACACTGGTCTCTCACTAATTGGCTCCCTTTACACTGTTCACTATCTCTCTGTCACTGGTAATTCACTCCCCCAATTTCTGACTCCCTCTCGCTGGTCACTCACACCCAAACTCACTTTCTCCTTCACTGGTAAATCTTGGCCTCTGATCACTCACTTCCTGGCTCATTCACTTCCTTCCTCTGCTCATTCACTCTCTGTCTCAACCAGTCACTGTCACTAGTCACTCATTTCCTGGCTCACACTCTATCTCAATCACTCCATGTCTCACTCGCTATCTCCCTCACTCCCTTCCACTAGTCACTGCCTGGCTCACTCGTGATCACTCCCTGTCACTGGTCACTCACTCGTGGCCTTACACATTCCCTGTCTCCGGTCACTTACTTTTTTCAACTTGTCACTTACTACCTGTTTTAATCACACCCTGTCATTCATCACTCACGCTTTGTCTATGGTTACTCAATGCCTGGCCTACTCCAGTCTCCCTCACTTCCTTTCACTGGTCTTTAACTCCCTGGCTCACTCACTCCTTGTCTCGTTCACAATCTCATTTACTCCCTGTTACTAATTACTGACTCCCTGGATGACACAATCCCTATCACTAGTCACTCACTCATTGCTGCTGACCACTCACTCCCTCCCTTACTCACTCCCTCACTTACTCACTCCCTCTCATTTGTCACTAACTCCCTCCCACTGGTCTCTAACTCTGCCAATGGTCACTCACTCCCTCGCACTGGTCACTCACTCTTTTTCTCAGTGTCTCCCTGTCACTGGTGGCTCACACTCTGACTCACTCACTTCTACTAATCAGTCACTCCCTCTCCCTGGCTCACACACTCCCTGTAACTGGTAACTCACACCTTTGCTTACTCCCTCCCTGGCACTGGTCACTCACTACCATTCTCAGTCACTTCGTCACTGGTCACTTACTCTCTGGCTCAGTCAATCCATGTCACAGGTGACACTTCCTGTCACTGGTCACTCACGCCCTGCGAATAGTCAGTCTATTCCCGTCACTAGTCACTCGCTCCCTGTCACTGGTCACTCACTCCCTACCACTGATCACTCACTTTGTTTCACTGGTCATTCACTCAATGTCACTGGTCACTCACTCCCTAACTCACACACTGCCTGTCACTATTCACTCACTTCCTGTCACTAGTCACTTCCTGTTATTGGTCAGTGAGTCTTTTGCTCAGACACTCCTGTCACTTGTCACTCACTCCCAGGCTGATTGACTCCCTGTCAATGGTTACTCGCTCTCTTGCTCACTCTCTGTCTGTTTCAATCCCTGTCATTTGTTTCACACTGACTGGCTCACTTCCTCTCTGTCACTGGTCACTTACTGTCTTGCTCTGTCACTCCCTGTCACTTAACACACCAGTTTGCAAGTACCCTCTTGTTTCCTTACTTTTTCCCAAATCAATCCTACTATTTTCCCATTTTTAATGTTTTTTTATTTTACTTGTATCTATTATCATGCCATCTTTCTTGTTATTTTTGTAAGTTGTGTTGTTTGCCACATACAGTTGGCAGCTCATACTGAAGGATTGTTTGTCCTAGTGGGTGCAGAAGTTGAACTAGTTTTGAGGTTTCTGTATGCTTTATTTATTGTAATTAAAGATCTTTGATGAATATACTCAATCTGGATACAATAAGGAAGTAAGCAATGCACACATGGATAATTTTCTTTGTTATAGATTTTTATTTGCAAAAATTATCTTTGTTGTTCATTGATGATTAAAATCTATTACTGGAAGTATTAGTAAATCTTAGACTTTGCGATATCTTTTTATACATGAAAAGTGATGAATATGAGAAAGGCATGCATTATACATTGTTTCAAACTTTTTGAATGAATTTCTGTACAATTATGACAAAAACTTTAAATTGCATAATAAAACATGTAATGAATTTATGTACCTCTGATTTATGTAAATATTTGTCGATTGTTCATGCAGTAATTTTAATTTGAAGTAGAGGAATACCACTCAAGATATACAAATTTGGTGAGTCATACAAGGAACTACATAATTCTATATTGTTTTGCATGTTGTAGAGTTTTGACTCTTTCAATGCTCTTTTTAAGTTTAACACTTATTACATACATGTATACTTCCTATTATGCCAAGCTTGTAAAGTACTTGACCTGCAAAAATTTTTTGCACACAGTTATCAGTATCAGTCCTCTCTTTAATGTTAGGATAAATGATCATTGGAAAAATAATAAACTACCATTTCTGTGTTGATGTAGTTTTATTTACTCAATAACTAGAAGTTTGCTTACTAAGGTAAATAGTTGCATTGAGTTAAATAATGATAATAGCATACTATACTTGTACACTATTTGTCCATATTTCTAATTTTTATGACTGCTCTGCTCTCTTTAAATCTTTTTTATCTGGGTACAGTAGGTCGGGATATATTCGCAGCTGCAATTATTTGCAGTCATAAAAACGTTCAATTAAAAACCATGGTAACTGTTAGAGCATTGATATGACAATTAGACCACGTGTGTCATGTTTAGCGATTCATCTTTTCTTTAGCAGCTTTACTGGAGCCAATAGCGAGTCCTCTATCTGTTAACTTCTTGTATGGACCTCTACCTCAGAGTTCTTTCAGCCTCTTTGCTGCAAATTGTTGCTGGTCTGCGTGGTGGTGATAATAAACCACACCCAAGTTAATAAACATTAACTAGAATGGGTGGAGAGTCCCAAGATGAGGTAAGACAGTAGTTCTGTCAAGAACCAGTAAAAGCAGCTCCAAAGAGACTAAGACTTAGTAACACAAGAAGAACAGCTCAAGAACACTGCAGCAAAGTGCTTTCCTTCAATACTGCGCTGTTTTCAAATAAAATAACACCTTGGTTTGCATGGTTTTTAATGGAAATTTTTTATGACCGCAAATAATTGCAGCTGCGAATATATCCTGACATACGGTATGTCTGATGATAGTGCATGATTCCATTAAACTGCAAGAAAATCTTAATTTTAAAACAATGTTCTTACATTAAGTTGGAGACTTGTAAGAATCAAATGTGACAAATTGATGATGTCACTTAAGTTGATTTTAAGTCATTTTAAGTGCTAAGTTGGAGACTTGTAAGAATCAAATGTGACAAATTGATGATGTCACTTAAGTAGATTTGAAGTCATTTTAAGTACTGTTAGGACGTTGAAGTTATAACGTAGTCATAATGTTACATGAACATACATGTAAGCATGTCTTTGGCTAGTTATACCACAGTCATAATGTTACATACATGTAAAGATGTGTTTCACTCATAGCATGCTGGTTAGCTGCTTTAGTTACAGCTATTTTTGTTAAAAATGTAATGTACACTTATGTGCCTTGCTGGTCCACTCTCTTGCTTCATTTTGTAGTCCAAAGCAATTGAGAACTTTTTTACAATAATAATAAATTAACCTTTCATAGTAACAATAAATATTGTTATTAATAATTAAACTTATAAACAATTTATCTTTACAACCTCATGGAATAATACAGTAACTTAAAAACAAAAGATTGTAGAGCTAGGCAACTTTGTAGAAGTGGTACTCTCAACCATGTTTTTACAAACCTATTACAGTACACACATATAACATTAAATTTGATACATAGAAATCTACATGTAGCTAGACACACTGAAAAAGGTGAACTGATCCTTGTAAAAATACTCATAAGGCAAAACTAAAGTTTGCAATAATGCATGTTACATTCTATCAATACTTTTAAATGAACATAACTGAATAAGTAATGCGCTGTGTGATACTACTGGATTATCACTACTGTCCATGTCATAAACTTACTACGAATGGAGAAAAAAACACAACTGTAAAGTTGTACATGGTATAATGCATGTATAAAAATAAATCAACAAGGAGTGTAGATCACAACTAAAACCTTATCAATGCAGCAGATACAATTATTTAGAATTATGACTCGCGACTAATGAAACTGATTTTATACCATTGTCCTGCTATGAAACAATCACTATGAAGTTATTGTAGGTCAATTCAAAACCATTTTGCTTGTTTTATAGTTCTGAGTCTTTCAATGCTGTATTTAAGTTTAAGTTATAGCCATTAATAGATACATGTATGTTTCTCATAATGCTAGCTTGTAAAATACTCCTCCCATAAAAATTTTTTTTCACACACACACTTATCAACCTAACAAATTCTGTCGTTCATTCTAGGATAATTGATAGTTAAATATTAAAGAACCACTATTTCTGGTTTTTTGTAGTTCTATTATTTCCCAAATATCTAGAGATTTATATAATAAAATAAATACCATACAGGTATAAAATTCCGTGGGGTATTTAATTTCACAGATTTTGTATCAACCACAAAAATTAATATGCCAGAAATGCTCACTGCGTATGCGCAACACGTGAAAATCAATGACTTGATGAAAGTGCAAGTGCAAAAATGCGAAATTTAAAATAAGGAATTAAGAGCTTTTGACAAAGTTTTATACCCTCGAAATTTTATACCCGTATGGTATACTTGTATTGGCTAAAGTAACGATAGTAATACACACTACTTGTACAATATTTGTCCATATTGTCTCTTTTGTATAACTGCTCCGCCCTTATATCTTTTTGCTCTTTTATCTGGATATGTGATGTTGCATGATTGTATTTAATTAAACAAAAAATCTAAATTTGAAAACAATGGTGTTACATTAAGTTGCGCATATATGGAAGAAATAATCTAAAAGATTAATAATGGCTGTTCTAAGTCAATTAGTACAGGCGTATTGACATATTGTGACTCAAAAAATATAAATTCTTTTGCATTGGGCCACTTTTATCATCTTCTGGTTCTTTTAGGTGCATTTGTGAATGATAGAGCAAGTGAAATCGGTAGAATAACTTCATTGGTCAATACATAATTTTAAGCATAAAATCGATTTTTGAAGTTAAAGTAACCATTGTATATAACTTGGAATGTTCAACTTGATCACAGTTATTGAAAAGTTATTTATGCAGAAGTTGAGCGATTATCATTTTGAATTTATGATTGGATCATTTTCAGTGGAACAGAACGATGCTGTTTATTTTTTTAGCATAATTGTATTATTAATTTTCACAAATTTTTGCAATTAAACAATCTCTTGAACAGGCTACAAAAGCAAGAAAAATAATAACCAGACTGGCAAACAAAATGAAACTAGCACATTAAACTTTTAGGCTAAATGAAACTTTTGAAATACTAACATTTAAATTGTCTCTCAATATAATAATTTTTCATAGCTTACTAATAATGGTAGCAACGGCAGAGATATTTAGGACAAAAAAGATTCACTTCGCCTTCCTTAAAAATAGTATGCCATCTTTGATCTTGTGTCATTGCTGGATACCTTTGCATATTATAAAACTGACTGGAAAAATTTATTGTAAGGTGGGGTTAAGTCATGACGTCATATTAGTCAAACCATTAATAAAAATGGCCACCAGTATGCATTTCCTGACTATTGTTTACTTAGCTGCTTCATCTGGCGAATGTAGGTTCTAAGATGCTTTAAAGCTTGCAATCGTAGCATAATGAAGGCAAACACTCTATCAAGCTTGTATGCAGTAAATGCTTTCTCGATACACTGATGTTTTAAAGCCAACAAAATTCTATGAGAGACTGCAGCCCATTTTGCAAAACTTTAAGAACTTTTGCCAAGAGATGGAACATACTTTAATAGACAACAATCTTATATGAACAACCATGTGATCATAATTGACAATCGGTACCTTATGGTGGGTAGGAGTACCTTTTGTCAGTTATAGTCACATATTACTACACTCGCATCATGTTAAAGATTTGTTCACTCAGTTTTAATCCATTTTAAAAATGTTTGGTAAAGTTTATTGCATGTCACTATTAAAAAATTGAAAAAAGTATATACTGTACAAAATGTATAAAGAAAACAATTTGTGTTGCGCGAAATCTAAAATGTGGGTTCAGCCTGAAGTACCTTAGGTTCAGCTCCTAATAATTCCTGTAGTTTGATAAAATGACTTTTAATGTCATGTATAGATGCTTTTGTGATGGCTAAAAGCTTCCTCTATTGTTTCTCCTTCCATTACAAGTGTGCTTTTATTTCTAAAAGGTGCAATTTAAAATATTATCAAATAATAAGTCATCTGTTTCTGCTTCTTTTGTAGGATTAAATTGACTATGGTTTGGAAAGACAGGCTTTGATTCAAGTTTGTATTCTCTTTCTCCATTTCTTTCTATTTTAATCAAATTTGTAGGTAGCTAGAATTTGTAGAGATACATATTCCATGTGATTCAGTCTTGTTAAATGAAAGTCTTCAATTATGCTAGGATTATAAATGTTGTTTGAACATTGTTCCACTGTAGTTAATTATAAATAGTTTTTGATTTCTCTGCTCCTCTTATGAGGCAAGTACACATTAATGTACTGTACGGTTACTGATTTCATGCATGACCTTTCACTGAGAAGAAGATTGCTAGCTTCATATAGTCATATTACTTTGGATCGAAGTACTTTTTGCCCAATTATCCATGGCCTGTTGTATGTTTTCACAGATGCCAACTTCATCTTGTAAGTCCTATGTGCATGACTCATTTCTGCTTTGGTAACATGTTCCATTACATACTCTGTTAAAGAAAGACTTCTCTCTGCTATGTACTGCAAGTTCATATTTGCATGCCACAATTTCATCATTAAAGGACTGGAGTTGTTGACTTGCACCTCTTTTTTATCTCATTTCAAATAATATATTTTATTGCATGAATTCAAGCTACTTTCAACATCATTGATGCAAATACTTTGTACTGGTCTAGGAAAATCAAATTGGCATCTAGATAAATAGTTCTACCGACTTTAATATTTTGTTTGCTGTATTTGCTGCACTTGTTCATTTTGTATTTTGTTATCATAAAATTTAAGCCTGTTACAGTCTGGTATGTCACATGTTATCCTATCTTGTATAAAATAACAGACTTCTTCAGGACAATAAATACCAACAACATGCACATTTTCAATCCATTGGAAAATTTGAGAAAGAGGCGCTCCACACATTTGACAGTTTTTAACATACTATTATTGCTCTACTCTGTGTGGAACACGTCTCCAGATAAATCCTTAAACTTCAATCAAAATTGTTGCGATACTGAAACAGGATCCGCAGTACACAATCTAGAAACAATATATAATTGTGGAGCATTATTCACTTTCATTAAACATTACGCTATATCAGCTGAATCGTATTTACCACAATTTCATGTTAGGAAAAGTGTTAGAAAGCCATACTCAGTAATCATTGTTTGACTTCACCTTTTAGACAGAACCAAAATTGATTTCTGCCATGTGATGGAGCCAACATTTTACTTTAATTGCCCTGAAAAGCTTCATCTAAAAGATTTATTTTTTGTAATCTTTCAGTAACTGTCTGACCAACCTTGCCTTATGTTGTTTGTAATGAATTGCATAAGACAGCTTTCAGGACCTTGTTAATTTTTAATGCGTAATAATCCAGACCACATGAATGATTAGTACGAAATCATTGCCTGGGATGATGCTCTGCATATTGTCCAGTTAGATTGATGTAGGAAAGCATAGCAAATCTTGCCTGTGGTCAATAGGTGCTTCTTTTACATTCATTAGTTTATTTTGCCTGATATCAGAACCCGTTACAATTTCACTATTAAGATTTCTAATTATATATGCAGAAATGCTTGATCGTTTGCATTTTAAAGAATTTTACAAGTAAACGTTATAACACCCATGCCACAAATACAAATGCAATGCATTCCGCAGCGGAGGTTTTATCAACATAGTTGTGTAGTAATGAGTGGGCATATCAAAGTTGGGCATGCTCAGTAGTACATACCTTGTAGTAAAATGATACAGATTGGGGGATGCCATGCTGTCTATATAACTGGTTCCTTAGTAGTCAGCTCAGCTCAGAATGCTTTAGCTAACTTGCCACTGCCTGGCTCACTATCTATTTTAACAAATAATGTTTGAATAAAATCTTTCAAATCAAATGATATCAGCTTTACTGGTTCAAACAACAGTACCAAATAAAGATAGATAGTGCCACATCACACTACCTCCCAACGACTCAATAACTCACACACTCAACCCACTGCCAAAATGGCTCACAAAAATTACTCTCTTATATACAGAATACACTCATAATTAATAGTGAGAACTAATAATTAATAGTAATTGATAATCACTAATCACAATGAATATAATAAATCACTCAAAATCTCACACACAACCCCCATTGATTAGTACATTACTATTCAATATCAGAAATAATGAAATAAAATAAGAAAATAATAATAACAAAAAGAAAACAATCAATAATCTCAATTTTTGCTTACAATTAAACTAGTCCAAAAGGCTTGCAATGACTCTATGTCATACTTCAGCTGCTGCTCTACAACGTAGTCTTTCTGATGACGACTGTGCTTTGTTACTCAAATTGTTCCATTCATTAGCAACAGTGTCTTCAATAGTGGGAGTAGGCCCAACATTAACTGGATCTGTTGGAGTATCAAACTTGAAGCAATGCAACTATCATCAGCTCCTTAAGAACTATCTGAATCACTACGAGAATGAATCTCCAGCGAATACAGGCATTGTATAGGATGTTTTAGGAACAAAACGAACCAGTTCCAGAATTAACTGGAACAACTGCTCCACGAGTTTGCTTGTCTCTCCCTCTAATCACTCTGTGAATGAGTCCTAGTCTCCACATTCCTCGAGGCGCTTCACCCCACAGCTATGGGACTAGTATCTCTGGTCTGGCAGCGTCGATGGGTAACTCTTAATTCAGGTATGTATTCTTTCTTCCAGCGACTCCAGAAATGCTCCAGAATAGTACTTAAATACTTCAAATGCCTTGTTTAGGTAGGTCGAGATGAATCTGGGCTAAACTCTTCAGAAGAAGGCAACAACAGGTAATTAGGTAGAGACATTAGTCTCTTGAGGCTGTAATATAAGTAAGAGGACAAGCAAAGTCGACACCCACAACAGAAAACGGAAAACTCTGCTTCACATGAAAATTAGGCAGTGGTGCAGGAGGAAGTCTGTAGTGAGAGACAGCATATCTCCTACAAAGGACACATTCATTAATGTACTGCCTTGCATAAGATCTGCCTTGAAGGATCCAGTACTGGTTCCTGACGTCAGTGAGAGTATCTTTAACTCCAGTGTGAGCATCACTCTCATGAGCTATCTTCATCACTAACACAGTAAACGGATTGTCTCGAGGCAACAGTGCAGGATGACGAGCCTAGTAAGAAAGATATAAATTCCCTTGTCTCCCACCACTTCAAAAAAGTCCATATTTGTCCAGGAAGGTCATGAACTGAGTCCTCCATTCATCCTTGATATGATTCTTCTGAACTTCAATGAGCCACAGAACTTCTGCTTTACTCTTATAGTCAACCACTGAACACAACACTCCTTTGAGTTTACCTACAAACAATAAGACATGCTGTGCAATTAACTAAAGTCTCGTAAGGACAATAGGAACAATGACTCCTCATTCTTCATTACACTCAGTGTGGCACTACTTTTCTTCTCAGTTCCTCCATACATTTAGGAAGGATCTCTTCTGTCTCTTGGACAGGTATGGTAACATGGCTCTCCAACCATGGAGGACCATGAAACCACAGATGAGATTCACACAACTCATTGAGAGTGACACCCCTTGATGGTAAATGCCTCCATACAGCAGGCAACATGTTGCTTGCAGCATCTGTGGTTACTTTGATCTTGTAAGCAATATGTTGCCAGAAATAGAAGGCTGTTCTATTTCTGGCAACATGTTGCTTACAAGATCAAAGTAACCACAAATGTTGCCAGCAACATGTTGCCTAGTGTATGCCTGGCTTATGTCAGGAGATTTATCTTTCCCTGACAGTGATTCCAACAACAACATCCATCTTATCTCTGTAATTCTATTTTGGGCAAAAGGCTTCCAATGCCTGTCCAGTCCATTGATCCAATGTAATACTATTAGTCAGTCTCTGAAACACACAGTATAAGATACAAATGCCATTAGGCTGGCCTTAGCACAAAAAATCTGCCATGCAAAAGGACAGCTCCCAGGAGTTCCAGTCTGGAAATAGTCTGACTCATGAAAGGAGAGACCCTTGTCTTTGTGGTCTTTAGTACAATCTCTTTATTACAATTCTCCGAATATACTACAGCTGTATAGGCCTTCAATGAAGCATCACAGAATCTCATAAATCTGGCTTTACCACCTAAATCACTAGTAGTGCAGTGTCGTGCCAGTCCCAGTGGCTTGGCTTCAAGGTCTGTTAGGAGTTGCTTCAATTTAAGCAATAGTGGCTCAGGCAAAGAATCATCCCATTCAATCTTATGATAACACAAGCCTTGAAAAAGCATCTTAAATCTGACAATAACAGGAGAAATGAACCCCATAGGGCTATTGTATATCTTACTGATCACACTGACTAGCTTACGCTTAGTTGGCTTAAGTCTTTGTTTCATTACAAAGAAGAGTAAGATTAATGATGATCTCATCAGTAATAGGATCCCACAGGACACCTAAAACTTTCTGCTCACTTCCCAGAGCAGAGTTAACTCTCCCTAAAGTATAAAGTGTCATGCTCATCTCCTTCAATAACAATGCTTTGCTCTGTTGAGTCAATTAGACTCTGTACTTCTACATTATTACTAAAAAACTTCCGCAAATTAAATCCTCCTTTAGCAAAGATATCTTTTGAATATTTATAAAGAGAAAATGCTTCAGAAACAATAGCAGCGTTAGTTATGACATCATTTACATTGATGGAGTCTTCAATCTTCTGAATTAGATCTAGACACCTCGACTCAAATGGGCTACACCAAACACCACACGCGTGAACTTATAAATCTGAAGCAAAGGATTCTCACAAGAAACATCTTTATACCACAGATAACGCAAAACATCTTGATCTACTTCTGCCACCTGAATCATAAGAAAGGCTTTCTCTACATCAGCCACAATAGCAATAGGCCATGTCCTAAATTGCAAAAAGGATGTCAATAACCTTTTGATGTAATAAAGGTCCTATATGGAGGCAAATATTCAATGATGGACCGTTCATCTTAGCAGAGCCACTGTATACAATTCTCAATTTTGTAGTAGACTTGTCCTGCCTCAAGACACAATGATGCGGTAAATAGTATATACGAGCCACACTGCATTCTTCAGAGTTCTCAACAGGGACAATAATTCCCATTGCAAGTTGCACTTAAATAATGTCGTCATATCTCCTTAATAACTTGAGAGCTCTTTAGGCGCTTAAACAAACCATTCAATCAACGTAAACAAAGCTAATAGTTATCAGAAAGAGTCTTTCCAAGGCAGAGAAACAACATGCTTACACTTATCAAACTTCACTAGATCAATAAATTGAGTATGCTCATCTGCCTAAATTCCTAAAGATTCTAGCTCCCAAAATGAATGTAATCCACGTTCTAGACTCATGTCTTCATGGACACGGTCAACCCTTAAAACATGGGTGATTATAGTAGCACTCCATGGACTAGACTGTTTCACAGCAGCAGTATAGATAAATCCAGCCAAGGCATGAGTTTAGAGCAACAGGCTCATTGTTACTCTTCATTATCTAACCTGTAAGTAGAGACTAATACTGGTCAGATGCCTGGCTTTATCTGCTTGCAATGATCCAATGAAATAGAAAATTCCAAATTATTGTTATAAAAATTCCAAATTAAATTATGCTAACTGTGAACAGCTTAAGAGCATAACTCTTAAGCTCAAGACCCAGTTTTACAACATGACATTCTGTACGACACTCCATTCTAGACCCAAAGGTTATTATAGAGACCAATTTAGTGCCCAGAGATGGCAATCCCAACCTCGGGCATGTACTTCGAGAAATATATGAGCACTGGCTCCTACTGTCAAATAGGATATGAAGAGTGAAGATGTTCTATTGCCAGGTTCATTGAGATTGAAAGCAATGATGTGTGCCACTTGTAAGACAGTAGACTCTCTCAAACTAGTATAGAAGGTGGCACTCGCAATTCATCCTTCAAATGGAGGGGTCTCTTGATTAGGCCCCTTAGATGAATGTGAGAAGCACCATCTCTAGCAGTAGAATGCCTCTGGGCCAAATTAGGCTTTGAGATCCTCATACTAACACTAGAGTGATGTCTCCCTTTACACGTAGTACAGCTCATCGAAGAGCGACAGTGCTTACTAATGTGTCCTGCACAGAGGCAAACAAAGCATCTGCCCTGCTCTATAATCATTTGTTTCCTCTCATCAACTCTAATGACTTTAAAACACTGGGCAGCTGTGTGGCCTTCTTACCGGCAAAAGCAGCCACCACTGAGGCTACCTCCAGTAAAAGTGGCAGCTGTGGAAAAATCCTTTCCACGCTTAGGTGTCAAACTACTTTGTTTAGTCTTAGGTATAGAGGCCCTCCCTCTAGCTTCAACCTCTGCTAATAACACCTCCAGTATCTTTGTCTTGTTCCAATCACCTGCTGGAACCTTTCAGGCAATAGTAAGTCTGAAATCAGATTGAAGCTTCTTTATGATCATAGGAGCCAGCAATGCTCCATAAGAGTCCACAAGTACTCACAATGCAGATAGACTCCTAATTGTAGACTCAGTCTTGTCATACAGGCAATGAAGCTCAAAAATGTGATGATCAGAAGAAACTGCATCAAGGCTCATCAGTACGTCCATATGACCTGCAGTGATTCTCTCCTTTCTGCTAAATCTCTTCTCCAATAAGTCAACTGCAGTAGAAAGGTTGGCATCAGTAAGGGCAAGGCCTGCAATACTTTCCTTGGATGGCTTTACCTTCCAATAGAGACTGCAATAAGAAAATTTATCAATGGTTGCCAAGCTGGGATTATCATCAATGGCCGATTTGAAGGAATCCTGAAATGGGGTCCATGTTACTAGACTCCCATTGAAAGAGTTTAATGTCAGCTTAGGCAGTTTGGGAGAAACAACAGGAGGTCTGACAGGACTTGATCTACCTGTACTAGCGGGGGTAGGAGTGGCAATGTTGATAGAGCACAATCCACAGTAGACATTTCAAGGAACTGCTCATCTTTTGTTCGCCCTGAATTTTCAATCTCTTTAATCCAAAACTCCTGGATGAATAAGAGGCAAAATTTATTAATCAAATTTCTGAAAAGAATGACAGTATCCTAAAGGCCATGCTTCAATTGCCCAAGTTTGCATAGATGCATTGCGCAAAATATGCGGCATAAGTTTACATTCCGTATCATTACGACTACACACAATTGATGGCCTATCATTTCACAATTTCTGAATATTTTAAATATTTTGCAGCATTACATTCATCTTTTTTAAAAAGGACCATTACGTTTGGATTATCATATAATATAATGCTTATTAGGACAGTTATGCACATGCATCTAAATGCTTCTGCAATTCTTTAATGGGTTAATCAAAAATATCATCTGGCTTCAATAATAGAACTAACGTCACTCCCTAATAAAGGCTTGCACCAGTCTGTAAAACCTTCGCGACTGGAACAAGCAATGCTTGCTTTACAATTTGGTGCATAAACCTCAAAGGCAAACGGTACCTTTCAGTCGTGCAGCCAAATTTGATTTTCTATTTCTACCGGATGTGACGTTTTTGTCAAAATGGCTGACATTTGTAGAAATTGCTTTGCTCAAAGTCAAGAAGGCATATTGATAGATATAAGACATTTGCAGTTATAATTTTTGCTTATACTACTTGAAACGGTTTTATACTTTGTTGTATTTTATTTTTTACCATTATAAAAAGCATTTGAGTTTCAGTGGATCTTGTAAGGCAGTTGACATGAAGAAAACATGGCGGACAAAATGTTTTCTTGATGAGCTATTTCTTTTAAACCATAAGGAATGCAACTTAACTATTAAGCTTAGTGAATAGTATGCAGTGTAGGTTATGTCCCCTTTTTTAGAAATGACATGGAGCCAAGGGAAAATTGTCCCATGGAATTATGCATAGTGTTGTGCTGTCTATGTGTGTTAATAAGTAATAGATGTGTAGATTTGCTGTCTATGTCCATTAAACTAATCCATAATCTTCATCTTCTGGATCTACAAGTTAGAAGTGTAATTATGTTACTCTTGATGTGTATACCTTCAATATAGTCATCTGAACTGTCACTATATTCAAGTATATTACTGTCCTTATCTTTTTTCGTTATGTGCCTCTTCTAGTCTCTCATCATACTGTGCACTAGCCTGATCTGTCCCTTGTTCCATGAAGTAATGTTTGACATAAAAGACCAAACATAAGATTATTTGCTTACCATTTTAAGGGTTTTTACAGAATTGGCATAAACATCCTGGACCACAAGGCATGCCATTCTTGATGCATTTGCATTTTTAGTAGAGAATCCTGTCTTAGAGGTGCAGCCTTTGGTAAGAAATGAAACTTGTTTCCATATATTCAATATCTTTTCATCAGAATCCCAGTCCATTATTAACTTGTCATCATCATCAGTAGTCCATCCAAAAAAGGTCATAGGGAGCATATTAACATTATTGTTACATGATTGCTGCCAGTAATGCAAGACCCAAATCAATCGTAACCAATTTCTTTTTAATGCGTCAAATGATGGTGGTAAATCATCCGCAAATGTAACTTTTGTCCAGACCTGTTCCTTGACATGATTATAAAAACTCTGACCTTCTATTACATTAGTAGTGCCTTCAAATGAGAAGTATAGACCTGGTGGTGTTTTGCATGGGAAAGGTTGTTTGTGTTCCACAACACAGGCATTTGCCACAAGCCTAATGCATGCTAGGAAGCCATTTCCATCTGGTCTGTGACATGCCAATTTTTCAAGTGCTACTTTGGTATCTCCAGCTATGAACTCTACATAGTCTAGCAGTGTCTATGCAAATGCAGTTTTTATTATCCCAACAAAGAATGAAGTAAAGCAACAACCAGTGACAGCATACAAAGTGACAATTATTTTATTTATCACTGGTCTATCCAGTTTCTTGAATTCATCCTCATTTTGCTAACTATCACTCAAAACATTCAATGCAGTTAATTTTTTTTCACTCAAAAGAGTGTTTATTTGCACTAAAACTTCTTGTTGAGCTGGCATATTTAGTAACCCTATGTGGTAGACATCATTTTCTGGACAGAAAATTAATATTCTTGTACCATAAGCATGCATGGCATGTAGCCAATACGAGTGTGCTTCTTCAGTAATTGTGATAAGAGGTACTACTATTTCTTCTGTAACTTCTTTAGTTGCAGACCAACACAGGTTTTGGTCATTTTATTTGCTACTTCCAGCAATGAACAGTTTTTGATCACCTCTTAGAAACAAAGGGCCTAGTTCCAAAAATTTGAGCTTCAAATAATCAACGAACTTATACTTGCAACTTCAACATCCTATGATATCCTTCCATATGCTGGGAATTTTTGTATTGTCATGAAATTCCACATGCTCGTGGTCGCTTCCATTAGGTTTATCATGTCTCTCTCTATATTTTTCAGATGATGTGTGACTGCTCCCAGGACTATCAAAGATCACATGCAAGTCACAAACAACTACTTATGTAGCTCATTAAGAACCTTTCAAATAGATTGCGCATATATTCTGCCATTTGTCAATGTTAACAATTGTTGTTGCATTAATGAGAAACATGCCCTCTAAAATGACAGAGTGTGGCACCCATCTTGAAGGAAATTCCACTAACAAAGCATCTTCATACCTTTTCTCATAGAACTTAATAATGCTAGCCCTTTGTGAGGAATTCTACCTTCAGTAACTATAGCTTTAGGCAGTTCAAGAAACTGTTCTGCCTCTCTTATTTCAATTCCTTCATTCAGCATTATTCTTTTTTACGCATTCTGTGACTAATTTTTCTCACTTCCAATTTGCCTAAATCTTTTTATTAGCTTTGCTCCTCCAACAGTTTTTAAATTGTCATTTTTATGTTTTAATTTTCTTGGCTTTTAGATATGTTTGTAACATATCTTTGTCAAGATCATCCTGACCATGCTACGGAAGTGTAGGAGGTCTTGCTCTTGTTCACTAATGGACGTAGGTAAGAGAGAGCTTTCTTTGATTCTGTTGAGAACTGCCATCACATTATCATATATTTTACGGTCAGTTGATGAGATTTTGTCATTATTGATTGGCTCTTTGTTAAATACTTTATTTCTGATGTTCCTTAAATTACTGCCTTTGTATGGAATGCTAAGAGCAACTTGATTAATGGCATTTATTCCTGGCCGAGTGATGGCATCTTTCAGGTCTCTATTGATTAAAATTTCGTGACATATATCTATGGCGACTGAGTTACATTCATTACCAAGAATGCTCACACAAAATCCTTCTTGAGCAAAAGCTTCTTTGACATCATTAGGCAGGAGAATGCAGTCTGCAAAGTGTTGCGGCAGTAGCCTTCTGTAGTTCACACTATCAAATGCTGCAAATACAGGTGCCATTACTTTCCATCATTCCAATCTTACATTCCACTTTGCTCATCTAATAGCTAGATATAAATTAATGTAACCCAAGCAATTTGATATTACAAATTCTGCCCAAAAGGTCCAATTTGGGTCATTACTAGCTTGTGAGAAGCAAAATCATAAAATTTTCTGAAAATGTATATTGATGCGATCTGGCAAAAAAGAAGATAAGTCATTCATCGTACTTCTCATTTCACTTTCAATTTCCTTGGAATTGTCAGTCTCCTGTAGAAACTTCTCATACATGTAAATGTAAAATGCTTCCCATGATTAAATCGATGTGTTCTCTTGAAATTTTTGCAATTGGCTAAAGAAGTTTTTGTTTCACCAAGATGACCAGCAAGATTAGCAAGTTAATTCAAGCCAGCATTAAAGTAAGTTTTCATTAACACTGGCTGAAAATTACTTAGTACGTGCCAGTCACCATTAAATGGGACAGGCCAAGACATTTTATTGCCATATTCAAAACTTATCGTTTGTAAATGGCTGTATGTTTTGGCATCTCCAGCTACTACTAAATGTTGAATTTCAGTGCCTACCTTAAACTCGTCATAAGCTAAGGACAACACATCAGCATATGTTTCTTTGTTGCCTTCATTCTGATCAAGAACATTTAGGTAGGTATACACTGCAGTAGAGCAATTCACATGTCTTAACTTTTTAAGGAATGACTTCAACAAAATTGCTTTATCACTTTCATTATTTGTCATTAGTGCTTTTTAACACCAATGTATGAAAAACAAATTTTTGACGCAGGTATAATTCGTCTTACTCAGTATCGCAGAGCTGAAAATCACTAAAAGATGAGCCTAGCAATAGAATGTCTTTATATGTCCTATTCCACAGTGGGAGCCAGTGCTCAAACTTTTTCCTTGAAGTGCATGCCAGAGGTTGGGATTGCAATCTCTGGGCACTAAATTGCTTTCTATAATGACACTTTGGGTTTAGAAAGGAGTGTCATACTGAATGTCATTTTGTAAAACTGGATGATGACCTTAAGAATAATGTTCATATAGATTTGAGTAAGTATCCTTATCTTAATAATTTGGAATTTTCTATTTCATTGGATCATTGCAACCAGATAAAGCCAGACATCTTAATTGGATCTGACCAGTATTTGTCTCTACTTACAGGTGAGATAATGAAGAGCAACATGGGCCTGTTGCTTTAAACTCATGCTTTGCCTGGATTTTATGTGGTACTGCTGCTGTGAGACAGTCTTGTGCACGGAGTGCTACTATGGTAACCCATGTTTTAAGGGTAGATAGCGTCCTTGAAGACATGATCCTAGATGTAGATTGCGTTCATTTTTGGAGCTAAAATCGTTAGGAATTATGGAAAATGAGAATTTGGTGCAAACTCAATTTAGTGATCATGTGAAGTTTGATATTGGTAAGTGCGTTGTTTCCCTGCCTTGGAAAGACTCTTGCATTTCTCTTGCTGCTAACTATCCGCTTTGGTTACTTTAATTGAATGGTTTGTTTAAGCACCTGAAGAACTCTCATGAGTTATTGAGGAGACATCATATTATTACAGAGCAACGTGACATGGGCATTATTGTCCCCGTTCAGAACTCTGAAGAATGCACTCTGGCTCGTATACACTTTTTACCACATCATTGTGTGTTGAGGCAGGACAAGTCTACTACAAAATTGAGAATTTAATATGATTCCTCTGCTAAGACTAGTGGTCCATCATTGAATAATTGCCTCCATATACAGTCTAACTGCACCCATCACCGGAAGTGCTTAGTTATCAAGATTTATTTTCTGAAGGAACACGCCCACGCACAATCATTGGCCAATATGGCCACCTGCATTGACTTTACCAAAGTTGTCATAATTACATCATACAAATGAATATTGTTATAAATTGAAAAAAATTATTCCACCTGCTGTGGTCTTCCTACCAGTTGCTCCTTTTCATAGTATAGTTCTTTCTATCTTATATAAACAGATAAAAGAGAGTGATAGACAAGATTAGAGGAACCTATTTAGTTCTTTAGAACATTAGAGTTTTTGAGATCTTTGTTACTTGTTGACTGACCTATTCATGTGATGCTTCATTATTCCAAATTTAGATTCATCATAAAACATT
>NW_003546375.1:211892-222738 GCF_000090795.2 Amphimedon queenslandica | reverse complement strand
TTTCTCATCATTACTAGATGAATCATTCCTTATCTTCTGTAGAATAGGAAGGGACACTTCTTCCCCTGACAGTATAAACTCTAACAATTGAAGTGACTCCAACATTGAGTAAACATAACTACTAGGAATAAGTCCCTCATCACCAGACACCAAGGATCTTCCTTTCCAATAAAAACTATCTTCCTTTTCATATATCTTTAGCTGCTCTCCCTTACTGAATGATATTTCATCATTCATTGTTGCATGATAGTCATAACGAGCAATAAAAACAGATTCTGCTGTTGGTTTATTTACTATACCAGTAATAGAATAATTTCAATCAGTCAATGAAATAATGACACTAGCATACCTCTTAATAATGTATCTCTAAATTTTTCATTTTCTTTTCTTTTTTTTAGTATATGTACACTCATTAATGATATCTGTTTTTGTAGTTCAGCTATTTCTCTCTTAATATCTATTAATGATTTATTCTGATCCAGTAAACCTATCATAATATAATTATAATACACTAACACATACATTATGATTCAGTACCAGTTTTATTTCTTAATAATAATTGCAATATTTCTATTTCCATTCTCATTCCACTTCTGATTCTGTATGATGCTATAAATAATGATGATAATAATAATAATAATAATAATCTGGTTGGCTCTTTTTCTCCCCTTCTTTTATGTTGTTTAAAGCCGTTAGGTTTTTTTAAATAATAATAATAATAATTTTGGTTTTGTTTTTTGGTTTTGCTTTTTATAATAAATTAATAATAATAATAATAAAATTCCTACTTGAACTAGTGTCCTTTGCTAACAACAGAAGTTGTTGACCTTCCTTTTCCCTAATTTCTACATTATTTTAATTATAATCAATAATGTTTTATTATGCTTACTTGTTAGTGTTTTTTCTAATTGTTTGTTTGTTTGTTTGTCTTCTATTAATTGTCTATTAATTATTGTCATACTTGTATCAGCTGAGAGTATATCTGAAATATAAGAATTATTCATCCATTAATATACTGGTCAACAACCAATACAGTAATTAATGTATTATTATACCTTGATTAATTACTGATTGAGGTGTTGCTCCTTCAGTTTCTTTCTCCTCCAGTTTTGCTACTCTCTCTTCCTATTAAGTTAATGTAGTAAAATAATCAAACACAAATTATTATACCTTTGTATCATGAGGTTGTTTCTTTATCTCCTGTACCTCCTTTTCCAGTGGTTCCTGTATTTCCTTTATAATACAGTATAATTATAATGATAATTACTAACAGTATATATACACATACTTGTATCTTTTGTTTGTTCCATATTGTGCAGTATCCAACAGTAAGCTTCATTAGACCATTCTTTATTAATAATTCAAGATTTTCACTCAATTTTATAATGAGAGCTCCAGTGAGAGAGTGAGGGAAGGAGCAAGTGACCACAATGGAGTATCCAGTATCAATATACTTTATCTTCACAAATTTACCAGACGTCTTGGAAAGAATGTCGGTAATATCTTTTAACTTCTTCTTGTCAGGTCTCCAGTCAAAGATGTAAGTTGCTGTTTCACATTTAAGAGAAGGGCTTATATTGACAGCATCAAACTTTTCCTTCAAGCAAAGATCAATCGACAGTGAATGACAGAACTCTTCCAGTGTTGTCTTGTAATGTTTGATGTATTTTTTAGCTTCAGTGACTTCAAATTCTTCAACTACAGTTTCTAACAGTTCAATATCAGTCAATGAACACTCTCCTTCAATTGCATACATTACACTGGATATATCATTGCACTCAGCTAGCTTTCCTTTTAGACCAGAATTAAAGAGACAAATGAGAGACTTTAGGTCAATCAGAGGTGGAGGTTTCTGTGAGATAGCTTTGGACACTTTAAATAGCGTTCTAGCAAGTGAAGCTCTTATTGAACTGAATTCTCTTGATTTACTCTTTCGAACAGAAATTTCAACTAAGAATTAATCATAATATTAACTATTTCAATCATTAATGAGGTACCTGTTGGTGCAGTTGGTGTGCGAGGTGATGATGGTGTGATTGTTCCAGTGCTTGAATCTAAAAAGAATAATAATTAATAAAAAGTAATATTATTAAACCTTCTTTCATTTTAATATTAACAAATTCGTCAGTAGAAAACTGCAAATCTAAAATCAAAACTGAGATAAAACTAACAATAATTCTTTAGCTCACCATAGTCTCTTTGTATAACTGTTCCTAGTTTTACATTACCAGTGAACTTGCACAACACACTAGCAAATGTTTGTAGTAAACTATACTTGCTTTGAATAGCTATTATAACCGCAGCTAACAGGACTTCACGTTGATTAGGAACAGAGGAACTAACTGATTCCATACTAGCCAATACTTGTCCTGTTATGAAACCCTCTCTTTGAAGCATAACAGCTACACTGACAGGATCAGAGAGAGACTGAGAGAGGAGTGAATGATGAGTGTTGAATATATCAAGAGCCTTAGCTTTACGTTCTACATAGAACAGAATAACCACACACACAGTCGATGCTAATACAATTAGTGATATTAACTTACTTTCTTGATCTAGCTTCTCAGCTGCAGCATTCTCATTCATAGATTTAAAAGCATCTGACAGTGAGTCAAAGGTAGCTCCTCCTTTACTGTCAACATTATCAGCTCTGGACAACCACTTGGAGAGACACTCTGTCAGACACTCATAAGTTGTAACACTGTCCCTTTTAATAACGTCCAGTGTGTTCTTGTGTAGTCCTAGTTTCAGTCCCAGCTCATGCCATCTTGTCTGAGGGAAATCACATCTCTCCAATAAATCAACAACATCAATAAGTTGTTCTAAAATCATATTCAATGATACATAAATAGTTAATGAACATTACCAATAGTCAAAGGAGAAGAGAAGAGACTCAGAGAAAAAGAACAAGAACTGATTTTAGTTGCCATTGATCAAAGAACAAGCTAACCGGATGGGAATTTTGCAAAGGAATCACAAGGGAGGGGCTCCTTTTGGACGGAGCAATTAGATCTATCGTTATTTTAACCCTCAAATGCCTCAATATGGTGGCTTTGAAACAGCAGATTTGCACTCGAATTTTCATAATTATACCGTAGGGAACAGAGAAAGTTGATGATGAAAATGATGAAGTTACTAATGACAGCAAGATAACAGAGAGGTAGTTTGAATGTACATGTATACTAGTACATGAGTTTTATAATAATAATGATAATAGTCAAATTGTGAAATACATGTACGATATGTCCTGTACCCGAACCTGTAGGGGCCGATGAAAGTTTTTGCCCTAGATGCTACATAGCCTATTGGCAGCCATGCCTGTAACAAAACACTATGGACTATAATAGTTCTTGCTTCTTTCCAAAAAATGGCTCCAAAATCATTCCCAATTTTTGTTACATTAAAAAAATTTAAGCCGATTCTAACTAAAATTTTTAAGTCGTGTCCATTTAAGCAAATGAATCAATTAATATTATTACATTTCATTGTTTTTATTTTATTTTAGGATTTCAACGAGAACTTTGCTGAGAAACATTGAATTGACATCAAAAGTAAATATACATATGTACATGTACCGTATTTCCTTAAATAAAAGCCCGGGCGTCTATTTCCTAAAATGGCATTTGGATCTCAAAAATATATATATATAATAATAAAAAACTTTGGCCCAGAGCGGGATTTGAACCCGTAACCTCATGCTTTTGACTTCTGAAGCTTCAGACATTATCCACCAGACTACTGAGTTAACCCTGGAGTAATGTTGCGTATTTATAGTTATATTGTATTGCTACCCGACGTTTATTCAAATGCAGCTTCTATTTAAGGATATACGGTACATGTAATCCTTTATCTCCATGTCTCTCACTATTTAGAGTGTTGATAGAAAAATGTGTTTCATTTACCCAAAACATTCCCAGAGACTCAAACTATATTGAGGTACGTTATTCCGCTTGTCATCCTGCCCCTCCCCCACCTCCTCTGGTTTCTCGTACAGCTATGTGTTTGGCACCAATACAACAAGTTTAGGACACACAGTCAGTGTATGTACATGTACATGTTTGTCCTTTTATGTTTTGCCAAATTTTAGCAACTTAAAGATTTGTAAAAATCTACATTTGATTGAAATCAGCTCAAACTTTCTACACAACATACATGTAAAAACTTGTATATGTATCAGAATAAATTATCATAATGGCGAACTCTTTCCTTTACATTTTTGGCAAAATTTGGTGTACTATAGTATAAAGACTTATACTTGTACATAAATTTTAGTCAAATTATGAATTAATACATGAATTTGGGAATTTTAATGTACATGTACGTGAATATACTTTTTTTATAGAATGATAAAATAGTATCATTTATTCTAAAAGTATTGAGACACTGCGTTCAATATTCAATGGAATGACATCAAATGAAAGCAAACTAAGGAAACAACTTGAAACAAAAATACATAAAATTGAAGAGGAGAAAGGAGGAGAGAGAGGAGGAGGAGGAGCTAAAGATTTGAACTTATTGAGTGCTAACTTAGAAGCAGATACATTTAAAGCTAAGGTAGTTATTAATAGTTATTAATTATTAGTCAATCAATTATTGATAGCTTGAGCATAAACTGATTGAGTTGATGGCAGAAAGACAATTATTGGAAGATTCTACTTCTATTTCAAAGTAAGTTAATGTTTGTATTTTTAGTTATAACCATTTAAATAAATAATTATACCAATTTCTGAAAAATACCCTATACATAACGCATGTTTTTTTATGAAAAATTGCTCCAAAAGGACCCAAAATTTTTATTAAATTTTCTGATACATATTGATGTCCTTATGCTGTGTAGAAAGTTTGAGCTGATTTCAACTTCAAATTTTCAAGTTACAGCCATTTTAAGAAAGCACCAAAAATTTGAATACTACCCATGGTTTTTTGAATAGTCCATGGTTTTTTTCAAAAAATGACTCTGATATCACCCAAAATTCTTATTACATTTTTTGATGCATATTTATGTACTTGTGCTACATGTACATGTACATGTATGTAGAAAGTTTTAGCTGATTCCGACTTCAATTTTTCAAGTTACGGCCATTTTAATAAAATCAAAAATTCTGGAAAATACCCAATACCCATGACCTTGTACTATAGTACAGAGACTTTGACCCAATTTACATGTAGTTAAATTTCTCTAAAAATCCAATTTTGACTCAAACTTTCTACGCAACATAAGTGCATGTACAGTTGCTATATGTATCAAAAAATTATAAAGGTGAGGAATTATTTTCTTTTTATTTTTAGCAAAATTTTACTAATACCCCTGTACTATAGTACAATCACTTAGTCTAGAAAATTGCTCCGAAATCACCCCAAATTTTGTATTACATTCTCTGATACATATTGATGTTGTTATACAGTGTAGAATGTTTTGGCTGTTTCTGTCTTCAAATTTTCACGTTACAACCATTTTAATAAAATCCCAAACACTTGAAAATAGTCAAATACCCAAAGCTACATGTACATATAGTTCTTCCGAAAAATGTCTTCAAAATTACCCCACATTTTAATTTTATTTTTTGTTGCATATTGATGTCCTGATACTAAGTTTTAGCTAATTTTGACTTCAATTTTTCAAGTTATGACCGTTTTAATGAAATCCCAAAATTTTGAAAGGTACCCAAAGCTATGACCCATGGTTTTTTTCTGAAAAAATTGCTCCGAAATTACCCCTGATTTTTTCCATATTCTGATGCATACATGTACACAATGTACTATGTGTATGTATTGATGTCCTAATGCTGTGTAGAAAGTTTAGCCTGATTCTGACTTTAAAATTTTTAGTCATGTCATAGCCATTTTTTAAAATTGGCAAATTTTTGAAAAAAGCAAAGACTATAGCATTTACTTTTTTTGCAAAAAATGGCTTTGAAATTAGCTCAAATTTTATTACGTATACACATACATGTACATTGTGTAATTGTAAAATACATGTACAAATTTCAATTGGTATATGTATATACTTGTTTGTGTACATGCAATGTGCATGTGCACATACACGTATTATTTGAATTTTAAAACGGCATGACTAGTACTTAAGTTACATGTATGCATTGCATAGGGTCTAGAATTATTCACTTAAGGGGGTCAGAGTATATTCCTAGTCCTTTCAATGAGGAAGTTACAGTCTCTAATCTACATGTATGACAAGTTAACAAGGGTAAAGGGCGTCTCTCTATAGACCCTGACCTGACAGAAATGACAGACTGGAGAAATACTCACTTTGCTTCATTTGTGAGTTACTAATAGTTATTAATAGTTATTAATTATTATTAAATTTTGAGATTACATGTACATCAATCAATGTTCAAACGTTGTGTATGAACATTGCTTGATTTGACTTGCCTTTTTTTATGAAATGGTCACTCATGATTATTGGTCCAGCAAGTCATTTTTGCATGGATCTGACTAACTTTTGCTAAGTTAAATTTTTTGCATTAATAAAAATAATACTTTAATAAAAAAATTAATTTAAATGGATGTGGCAATGACAACTGTAGCCTTACAATTGTTCTTCTTACTTGTATGCCCCTGATTATTTTGCTTATTAAGGTCAAGGCTTGGTTAATTTGAGTTGAGTAATTAATAAAAAAAAATTAAAATTGTGTTGTTCAAACAAAATGGCAGAATGACATACATGTACATGTACATGTATTTTTGTGGACAACTAAACCAAATAGTTGAAAATGTCCAACTGTAATTTTAGACCTTTTTTATGCATGTCCGTGTAGTTACGTACAAAAGGTTGTAATGTACACAAATGTACATGTACTGTACATGTATGTAGCTTGTTACACTTTGTTAGAAAAATTCTGAGCAAAGCTTTTTGGATCTTGTCCTTTTCTGTTTCTGAATGCTTGTATAGTTTGTTTGTTAGAAGTACTGGTATGCCACTTTGATGGATATTATTATGTTGGACTTGGAGAAGGCAATAAGTTCATCATGATCACTTGGAATGACTCTGTAGTTTATTTTAGGTTTTTTCCCTTTTGCTATTGCACTTTTTAATGTTGCTGCATGTGGTGCTAGTTTTTGTTGAGAAATTTTTGTGCAATTTCAGTATGTGCATAATATTATAATTTTGTTAATTAATTAAATTGCAAAATTAAAATCACAAGAAAGCTTAAATACATTGTACATGTATGTTCACAAAAGTGACTCCATTAATTTTAATGCTATTACTAATGCTATTCTAAACTACAGCAATTGTTATTATTACATGTACATGTACGTAGACAACGTGTATTGTCTTGTTAGTAGTTACTTTCATTTTTGTTATTTCTATTAATCTTGTTTTGATAGAAAGTCACAAACTGTTTTCACTTCTTCTCCAGTGATACTATACTGAGCCCTTGCTTGTATCTCTGTACCACTGAAATCCATAAATACGTCAATGTGTCTTTCCTTCCTTGGTATATTACCAGGATTAGGAATATCAAGTATTAGCTCACCAATCTTACGTACTGTTAGTTTACCTTCTTTATCTCTTATGTACTGAACTCCATCATCACCTGTGCAGTATAATTATAGCAAAAGATTGTTGTGTGTTTTTTTGATAAAGCGGTATTAGTGTGGTTTTATATATTTCATCTTTTATTACTTCTCCTTTGAGTACAAATACACTTAATACATCAGTACATCGTTGTTTACCATCTTCTTTATCAAGGAACATGTAATGTTCATCGTGTATTGATGTGTTAAATAGAGGAGCAACACCTGTCCCATAAGTAGCATCAGCAACACGCGATTTGATTATGTTAGGATCTTTCCTCCACATTACTGCTCCTATTACAACAGCAAGATCTGGTTGTACAGGACACACTATATTATCATAAAGCATTCCACGATGCTGAGCAATAGCCTCTTCTATCTTTTGACTAACAAATAGACACCCTCCAAACCCTCCTACTAGATAAACTGTATCGATATGATCAGTTAGCTCATCAAATGCTATTCTCACGCACTCTGTGATTTTATTCATTGTCAATTGGAATATTTTCTCTTCTAAAACTTGGGAATTAATTGATAGAGTGCATTTTTTCGGATTATAATCAATGTTAAAATTTTCTGCTTTTTCTAACTTATCATTGCAATAGAATTGCATCATGGTGAATGGTAGGCTTAGTACTATTTTATTGATGCCTTCAGTTGCATTTCCAAATCTTATTTTTCTCTCTTCAAACTCCTCGTATAAAAATTTATTTATTGTTGCCTTAGCACTAATGGGATCAGATTTCAAAAAGGCCTCGAAACCTTTATCTTGTAATATTTCTTGAAATAATTCTGATAAAGCTTCATTGACTGTAGTACCTCCCCAGGTGTTACCCATTGGTGGTAATACTACAATAACTTTCCCAGTACTCTTATCATGTACAGTAATATCAACTGTACCTCCTCCTATATCAACTACCATGTATCTCTGTGGAGGAGGACCAATAACTTCAGAATAATGCTGTGCAGCTATAGCAGCTACTTCTGGTTCTAGAGCTAATGATAGCTTCTCAGGATTAACCTCCTCTGGACGTGGTAAAGGAGAATCAACTGGAGTGAACCTTGTTATACCAGGACCATTAAAAGTCAAACCAACCTATTGTATAACATAATGCCATACACACCATATATTAGCTTACCATATAAGCAGCTTCTCTCATCATTCTTCTTGCTCTAGTTTTCCATATAGCAGGAACAGTAATGACCCAATCAAAATCAGTTGGTCTGTAGTCTCCTCTCAGATGATCAGTCAGTAGCTTCTCCTTGAGGTGTGTTAGTATAAAAGCTATAACTTCAATGAGATAATAAGAGCCACCAGTGAAAGAAGAGACTTCAGTAGTACGATCTAGTGACTATAGGAAGATGTCATAACAATTAAAAAATTTACTCACATTATCTCTTTCTAGTAATTTTTTTATTCTTTCAAAATAAATGAAATTTTGAGCATCTTCTTGAAGATCACTGTACATACTCTGTGCTTCATGTCCAATCCCAGTGACTCTGCATTGTTCATTCTGGTCTTTCTCGATAAGTATAGCATTAGGGACTCTTTCATAAGTTTTGTGAAGTGGTACAACTTTTGGTACTCCCTGTGTAGTTGGAGTAGTGTATGCTACTGATAGAGATGAGGTCCCAAAGTCAATAGCTGCTATACATTTGCTTTCTTGTAGTACAGGAGGTGCTCTCTGTATCTTCTCAGCTCTGAAGAGTGGCTCCATTGGTCCCTTAGATAAAGCCATGATAAAAATTTATCTTCTCACTTTTTTTATTTTTGAGTTTATTGCGTGACTTAACATCCAATACAACCCCGTTTACACTAGCCCAGATTGCCCCAGAACTGGTTTAAACTACTTAAGCTACTTAGTAAAGTAACTGGATAAAGTTGTGTTTACACTAAACAAACAAAACTAGGTAAATACTAGATAAGATAAAAGAGCAGATGGTTTTAACTAAGGGTGTGGTTTCAGTACAACTAGTCAACTACAAGCATTGTCAACGAGGGGTCCGCAATGAAGAAAAATCTGGTACACTTTCCAAAAAATCAAAAAAATCCAGTAAAAGAATCCAATAATCCAACAAAGATCCAATAATCTACAGAAATCCACCAGTAATCCAAAAAATCCTTGCAACAATTCAAAAATCCAATCAGTAATCCAAAAAACTCCAAGCAATAATCCAAGGAAATCCAGTCACAATATTCAGAGATTTACTGTCTGTGATTTATTAACCATTAAAAATAGTTAATTAACTGCTATTATTAAATGAGTGGCAATTATTCATTGTTAATTGACCATTATTAATAGTTAATTAACCATCATTAATAGTTAATTAAGATAACTAATGGTTAGCTAATTTTAAAAAATGGTGGATACTATTTATTAATGTTATATGATCAAAAATCCAGTCAAAATTTGAGTGGATCTTAAATTTTGAATGTCGTAGTGCTGGGCGATATTGAAAATTTTGAAACGATACGATATGATACGATATTGCCTAAAAATGAAGATATCGATATTTTTTATTGATAAGTTATTAAACCACACCCATTAACTTTAATATTACTAAAACGGCTAAATAAAGCTATTTCTGAGAACAATTATTATTGAATAGCATTATAAAAACCTTATTTGGCTTCACATACTTCAGCTGCTACATCTACTTTCCAAGAAAATACATTTTAGTAATTTTCAAGATGTTACTCCTATAGTTAATTAACCATTTATTAAGGTCATGTAGCCATTTTGTGGGTGTGGTTTTGTTGATATTTCCTTCCAATTTTTTGATATTGATAAGTATCGATACCACATTATTTCAATTAAATATCGTGAGTTTTGATATATTGCCCAGCACCAGAAGGCCGTTTCGGACACCTCAATTGTCAAGCAAGTGAAGGCAATAATTATGGTGAATCCAGCTGTCCTGTTAGTTCTATACTTGTTTTACTTGTATACAAAAAGAAGAAGCAGCTATTAACTGAGGCTACAGAAGTTTTAAGAAGCTCAAAGAAGACAAAGCATTATTAATGATGGGGTGAAGCCCCCAGGTCGTTCCTATAATTGATTTCACCGTCGTGCTATCTACCGGTATATATTTATTTGTATGTCCACACTTACATTTCTTCTATACATGTCTTCCATAGTCTGTTTCAATAGTTTTCAACGTCTGTAGACTCATACCCAGTTTCAGTTCAAACTCAAACCACTTCCCTTCAGTAAATCCAGTGATCAGTAGCTCCTCGTGTATCTCAGCTAGTCTATCCTTCTCTACAGTATAACAAGTGGTAGTATATCCTTATTGACCAGTTATATCA
>NW_003546375.1:195111-211882 GCF_000090795.2 Amphimedon queenslandica | reverse complement strand
CCCCACAGATACAATGAGTGGGTGGTAAAATTTAATTTCAATTCTTTATGGTATTAAAGTTTGCATTTTTAATTTTATTTTTTTATTTTATTTCTGTACAGTTTGTACTCAAATTGTCAGTTTTCATAATATCCTACTGACAGATAATCTTCAATGCATAAATTGATTTTTATACCATAAATTAATTTAAATTTGTGATAATTATATTAATATGTATTTATGCATGTGGTGTAGAAAGTTTGTTTTTTGAGTTGTGGTCATTGAAAAATACCCTGTACCATAGTCCATGCTTTTTTTAAATTGGCTGCAAAACCACCCTAAATTTTGATTAATTTTTCTAATACATATTGATTCTGATGTCATTATGCTGTGTAGAAAGTTTTGCCTAATTCCAAATAAAAGTGTGTGAGTTATGGCCTCTTTAAATTGTGTGGAAAATTTCTGAAAAATGCCCTGTACGATAGCCCATAGTTTTTTTCGAAAAATGGCTTTGAAATCAACCCCAGTTTTGTGTAGTTTTTGATACATATTGATGCTATTATATGCTAAGTAGAAAACTTAGCCTGATTCTGACAAGTGTCTGACTTAGATATGACCTTCTGATTTAAATTTTCAAATTTTTAAATAATATAGCAGTTGCTTTTTTTCCGAATACATGTACACATAAATGTAAAATACAAGTAAAAATTTTAATATAAAAAGTACATGTGTGTACAAATTTTAATCTGTACATGTAATGTTACATGTTCACATTACATGTGTACTTTAATTTTAAAATGGCATGACTAGTAGTTAACATATGTTTCACATAGGATCTGGAATTATTCACTTGAGGGGGTCAGAGTATATTTATAGTCCTTTTTAAGTGGAAGTTACAGTCTCTAATCTATGACAAGTTGACGAGGGTGAAGATGTCTCTCTACAGACCCTAACCTGATATAGAAAGGACAGACTGGAGAAATACTCACATTCCTTCATTTGTGAGTTATTAATAGTTTATTAATAGTTATTAATAGTTACCTGAGATTAAATTCAAACACTGTGTATGAACATTGCTTGATTGACTTGCCATGCATTTTTATGAAATGGTCTCTCATGATTATCATAGAAACCAGGTCCATGCAGCAGGTCAGGTTTGGTATGACCAACTTTTGTTCAATTAATTAATAAAGACAACTGATTTATTTAATGTTGTGTTTACATGACAAGCACAAAATGCATTATTTCTTCGATACACTTTGAACCCGTTTTGTTCTAATAAAATCTTATTTGCGTTTTCATTCATTTCTTTGTGAACAGAAGCATAAAACAGGCACAAAACAATATCATTTGCATCGTTCTTGTTGCTGCATGAATGTAGCCAAAATGGGAGTGACATAATATACATACTGATATCCTCATGTTACATGTATGATGTTAAGAAATACAGAGAAAAATTATTTAGTAGTATATTGTTTAGTGCAAGGTATTTTTACTTCACTTGAGACAAAGATATAATTTTGTCCTCTTCTTTTCATGTTTTGACAAATTTTGGCTAAGCTCCATTACCAATAAAATATGAAAGAATAGAAGAAGGAGACATTGTAATAGAAAATAAATTAAAGACACCTGCTTCATATTATAGCACTATACTCTCTCTCTCCCTGTATAACTCCTCAGCGTTCATTAGCATGTTCAAACATATTCCTCTCTTTTGTACATGTACTACCTGGTACTCTATCATTCACATTTTCATATTGATGTCCTTATGCTATGTATAAAGTTTAAGCTGATCTTGACTTCAAATTTTCAAGTTTTTGCCATTTTATAAAAGTACATGTACACAAATGTTTTAAAAAAATCAAAATGTTGTTATTTTTGTTTAGAGATGTCATGATAAGAAGATTAGAAAGAGAATGAAATAAAAATTTAAAAGAACAAAAATCAACTTATACAAAACAACTTGAAACTTACCACAAAACAATTGAAGAATAAAAAATGAAGTATGTATATCTACGTGTACATTATAATGAATGAAGAATTTTTATTTATTTTTACCATCTCTCTCTCTCTCTTTCAGAGTATCATTATTCACACAAATTAACAGCAGAAGCACTGTGGAGAAAAGTAAAGAGCATTTGTGAATATAATTTAATCATTACTGTTATGTGTTGCTATGGTAATTGATATGTCCTATTTTGATAGTACATTTTCCACTGATAATTTAAAGTTGGACCCACGATATTCTTTTCATTTAGCACAGGTTAAAAGGAAGCTGACTTGTGCCAGTTTAGTTAAGAAAGATTGGAATAATGGAAATAATAATTTATTGTGTAATAATAGTTGCTATGATACTAGAGTACTGTAAAGTGATATCATCATACTTAGCAGAAGTAGTGACTTAAGTAGCTGCTGTTTTTGTTGCTGTGCTAGATATGGTTAAGGAACTTGACCGGATCTAGTGATTGTTGTTGCAAATTTTTGGATGTTGACCTCAGTAGTGGTGGGCAACATTACATGATTTTTATAATTACTTTTAACTACATGTAATTTTTTATACTTGATTGCAATTATTACTATACTAGCCACATCCAACCACACCTTTTTTAATTAAATTCAATTAATTAACCACAATTATAAGCATGTATACATGTTCATTTTACTGTAAAATGTATTTGGCAGTTTTTATATTCGTGTAAGAGTGCAATACTTGGCGATTTCACTATAGCTTGCAAATCGTCAATCGCTAAATACTGTATACATGTATATATAGCCCATGCTTTTTACCAAAAAATGGCAATTTTTATTACATTTTCTGATACATATTGATGTCCTCATGCTGTGTAGAAAGTTTGAGCTTATTTTGATTAAAAAATTTTAGTTATGGCACTTTTTAAAATGAGCAGATTTCTGATCCACAGTGCTCTTGCTTCTGTAATATGGTATGACAGAAAATTAGGAAAATTGACAGGTTATTAAATATAGGATTTTTGTTGTAAAGTAATGCTTTGTGTTGTGAATAATTATCAGTATAACAATATGTCCTCTTGATGATCAATTATATTGATAATATTGCACATCATTATATGGTGTGTGTGTGTGTGTGTGTGTGTGTATATTTTGTCATTTCCTCTCTCTCTTTCTCCAGCTGGTCATTTTCAGGATTCTGGTGTACTGGTTGAACTGTGCGGACAAATTTTAAATTTTTTTTATCATCTCTTTTAAACATTTTTATTAAAAATTATATCACTATTATTATTATTATTATTATTATTATTATTATTATTATTATTATTATTATTACTAATGTACTTTTATTTTTTTGTCTTTTCTTTTTATCTGCTCCTTTTTGAGAGAAATATATTGAGAACGGAAACAAGACTGACTTGCTGAAATGGAGGAAGGTCAGCTAGAGAAAAGTTATTAAAGACTGAGGGAGAGACAGAAATAAAGGAGAAGGAAATAGAAAGAAATGATGACAACAAAGAGAGAGACAGTGACATGAGTGTGTGTCAGTAAGAGAAGGAATGCACAGTATACTTGCAGAAGGAGAGAGAGATTGATGAGAGAGCAAGAAATGTTCATGTGTTAGATTTATGCTAATATAGTAATGTGTCACTGGTCCACCTTTTATCACGATGTAAAGTAGTGTATTCTGATTAGTTGCTTATTGGTTAAGAAAATGAACTGACTTGGTACAATAATTGTTGTGTCAAGAGATTATTAATAATTCACATGAAGAGTGATTAGTCACCACCAGTATACTCTGTCTTTTATGAGGTGATAGTTAGGATAAGTATTAATACAAGTCCCTTTGTGTCGCTCGTCTAGTATGAGTCTCCTTATATTCTTATCCATTAGTGACTGGAGGATGAGTAGTATTGACTCAGTAGACAATGAATTACTCCTTAGATCTAGTTTAACTAGTGATGAGTTATTGAGGAGGAGGTGAGAAAGATCATGTCCACTAGTAGAAGTGATGAGAGGATTACAATAAAGATCTAATGAGGTAAGTGTGGAGTTGTGTTTAAGTGCTTGACAGATATTAGTAACTCCTCTATCACTAACAGAGTAGCCTTTGATGCCTAGTTCTTGTATTGTTTTATTATTAGTTAGTAGTATACACAAGTACTGGATGCAATCATTAGTTAATGGAGTGTACCATATCTCAAGACTACTCAGGTTTAGTGTATGCAGTTTAGTTGATGATAGTAGAGATACAGTACTATTAGTCGATGAGGAGTGGAGGTCAATCTTCTTATAATTATCATTAATATTACCAATCACTTCATTACACTGAACTGAAGATGGAGAGTAAAGGGACACCCTGTCACTGCCCCAGTCCACTCTCCCAATGACTCCTAATATAAACCAGGGAATTATACTTATGTATGTAAATAATACACATATTCTCATTGTGTGTAATATACAAATACACACAACTTGCATAAACAAATACAGACACAGCTAGTAGTTGTCACTGACTCAATCTATGTGTCTGTGAATGTATTAAATATGTATACAGAGTAAAATTTGAAGTAAAATTACTGAATTAATTTATATACAATCTCAAAGTATATATGGATGAACGCATCGCATTAAATGTACATGTACAATACATATATACATGTTCATTAATAATTATACTGACTGTCACAATAATCACAAATATTACCTTTATCATGTTGTTCCTTGTCTTGTCTCAGTGCAGGTATCATAATAGGATCATCATTAATAGTCTCCAAGAAAAGAGAAGCTTTCTCATCATTACTAGATGAATCATTCCTTATCTTCTGTAGAATAGGAAGGGAAACTTCTTCCACTGACAGTATAAACTCTAACAATTGAAATGACTCCAACATTGAGTAAACACAACTACTAGGAATGACTCCCACAACACCAGACACCAAGGATCTTCCTTTCCACCAAAAACTATTCCACTTCTCATATATCTCCAGCTGCTCTCCATCACTAAATGATATTCGACCATTCATTGTTGCATGAAAGCCATAACGGGCAATAAAAACAGATTTTGCTGTTGGTTTATTGACTACAAATGAGTGATACAATATATTGATCAGTTAATAATATAACACATACTTCTTATCAAATTTCTATATTCTTCATTCTCTTCTCTTTTATTTAGTAAGTGCACACTCATTAATGATATCTGTTCTTGTAGTTCAGCTATTTCTCTTTTAATGTCTATTAATGATTTATTCTGATCCATTAAACCTATCACAGTATAATTATAATACACTAACACATACATCATGATTCAGTACCAGCTTTATTTGTTAATAATAATTGCAATTGTTCTATTTCCATTCTCATTCCTCTTCTGATTCTGTATGATGCTATAAATAACAAATAATAAATAAAATTGTAGTAATAATTCTAACTTGAATTTGTCTCTTTTGCTAATGACAAAAGTTGTTGAATTTCCTTTACTCTTATTTCTACGTATATTATTTCAATCATTAATAAAATTTTACTATACTTACTTGTTAGTGTTTCTTTTAACTGTTTGTTTGTTTTTAATTCTTTTATTAATTGTCGATTAATTATTGTCACACTTGTATCAGTTGATAGCATATCTAAAATATAATAATAATTTATCAATTGATAATAACTGGTCAAGAACCATTACATTAATGTATTATTATACCTTGATTAATCACTGATTGAGGTGTTGCTCCTTCTGCTTCTTTCACCTCCAGTCTTGCTACTCTCTCTTCCTATTAAGTCAGTTTAATAAAATTATCAAACACAAATTATCATACCTTTGTATCATGAGGTTGTTCCTTTATCTCCTGTACTTCCTCTTCCAGTGGTTCCTGTATTTCCTTTATAATACAGTATATAAGGATAATTACTGACAGTATATCTACACATACTTGTATCTTTTGTTTCTTCCATATTGTGCAGTATCCAACAGTAAGCTTCATTAAACCATTCTTTATTAATAATTCAAGATTCTCACTCAATTTTATAATGAGAGCTCCAGTGAGAGAGTGAGGGAAGGAGCAAGTGATGGTGATGGAGTGAGTGCTTTTGATGTTGATCAGCTTCATAAATTTACCAGAAGATTTCGATACAATATCTGTAACATCCTTTAGTTTATGCTCAGTAGCTTCCCATCCAAGTACATAAGTAGCTGTTTCACATTTAAGAAGAGGACTGGCCCTAACTACATCAAATGGCTCATTCAAGCACAGATCAACTGATAAATTACAACAAAATTCCTTAACTTCTCTCTTGTAGTCATCAATGTATTTCTGAGCATCATCAATCTCAAAGTGCTCAACAACAGCTTCAAGGATGACAATATTAATTAGACTACAATTTTTTCTAATCAGACGCATTACACCTTCTTGATTTTTTATTGAACTCAATTCTACTTCAAGGTCAGAGTTGAAATCTTCAATAAATGTCTTAAGCTCTTTTAAAGGAGGTGGAGATTGAGAAATAACTTTACGAATATTTGAAAACATTTTAGCAAATTTTGCATAAAGTACATCAAAATCTTCACTTTTATACTGTGGAATGTAAAGAGGAGCAACTGCAAAAATGAATGTAACTAAAAATTAATCACAGATTAGAACTCACCACTAGATGTTGATTTATTGGAATCTGTACTAGAAAATTCAGAAGATTCCTGAGCTAAAAATTATAAGCTGACTATTGATATTCTATTGTAATGATGTACAAATGTACCTTCATCATCTGATATCACTTGTGTAGCATCATTAAATACTTTATCTAAAAATAAAATTTAAAAAATTAATTGTGTAAATTAAGTTACGTCACCATAGTCTCTTTGTATAACTGTTCCTAGTTTTACATTACCAGTGAACTTGCACAACACACTAGCAAATGTTTGTAGTAAACTATACTTGCTTTGAATAGCTATTAGAATGGCAGCTAACAGGACTTCACATTGATTAGGAACAGAGGAACTAGCTGATTCCACACTAGCCAATACTTGTCCTGTTATGACACCCTCTCTTTGAAGCATAATAGCTACACTGACAGGATCAGAGAGAGACTGAGAGAGGAGTGAATGATGAGTGTTGAATATATCAATAGCCTTAGCTTTACGTTCTATAGAATACACACACACACAGACACACAGTCAATACTAATACAATCAGTAATATTAACTTACTTTCTTGATCTAATTTGTCAGCTGCAGCATTCTCATTCATAGATTTAAGAGCATCTGACAGTGAGTCAAAGGTAGCTCCTCCTTTACTGTCAACATTATCAGCTCTACGCAGCCATCTGGCTATGCATTCAATAAAACGATCTTCTACTTTTGAGTAGTTTTCTGCCATAGCATCCAGTGAGTCCATGAGTAGTCCTAGTGTCAGTCCTAGTTCCTTCCATCTTCTCAGAGGAAAACCACATCTCTTCAACAGATTGAGTACATCAATAAGTTGCTCTAAAATTATATTAATGATACATAAATAGTTTAAGAACATTACCAATACTCAAAGGGGAGGAGAAGGTACTTAAAGAAGAGGAACAAGAACTGGTTTTAGTTGCCATTGAGCTAACCAGGATGGCGGAATGGTGAAGGAGTGGCTCGTTTTGGGCGGGGCAATTATTTCATTTTAATTATTAGATGTAACCTTCAATATGGCGGATTGAAACAGAAAGAGATCGTCTCTGAGAATTGAGATCATGGACATAATGGACTTTCACATACAGGGAACAGAGACTGCTGATGATGAAAACGATGGAGTTACTAATAGCAAAATAGCAGAGGAGGTAGTTTAAATGTACCTATACATGTATCAAGCTTGGCGTCAATTACAAAATTTCATTTCAATTACAATTACAATTACTATCAAAGCAGCTAAAACCAGATCAATTACAATTACAATTACTGCCATAGATGAGACACTCAATTACAATTACAATGGCAATAGCTTGTAATTACAGCATTAATTACAATGATCATAATTTTACCCGTATCATGACAAAAATTACAATGATGTTTTTCCACATTGCATTGAGTTTTAAAGTTTTTTTAATCAGTGAGCATTAATGAGGCTTACTATGCTGAAAATTCACTCTAGAGGACTGATATACATGTAGGTAGGATATCAAAGTAAGATTATAGGCACAATTACACAATTACAATATGTATAATGCAATTACAATTACAATTACGCACTAATTGTAATTGACGCTGTAATTGCAATTATAATTGCAATTATAATTGCAATTGACCCCAAGCCTGACATGTATACAAATTTTTGAAATATATACATGTACGATATGTCGGCCTGTACCTGTACCTGTAGAGGCCCAATCAAAGTCTTGCCCTGGGCCTCACATAGCCTATTGCCAGCCCTGCCTGTACCAAAAACTATGGACTATCGTCCATGCTTTGTTTCAAAAAATGGCTCTAAAATCATTTCCATTTTTTGTTGCATTTAAAAAGTTGAAATTGATTCTGATTAAAATTTTTGAGTTATATCCATTTAAGCAAATGAACCAATTAATATGATTGCATCTCATTGTTTTTATTCATTTTAGGATTTTAGGAAGAGCTTTGCTGAGAAATATTGAATTATATTAGATACTTCCCCCCCCCAGTATTGTCCGAGGGCATCTTTATTTTCTCTTAGGTATAATGTAGTTCTTTATAGTGGTTTATGTAGTTATTTTTCTATTTTATTATTGTTATTATTGTTGTTGTTATTCTTCTTCTTATTATTATTATTATTAATATTACTATTATTATGATCAGAAATTTTTTTAAAGAATAAGAAAAATTCATATATTATTTGAATTATTAAAAGTAAATATACATACGTACAAGTACATGTAATCCTTTATCTCCTTGTCTTTCACTATTTAGAGTGTTAATAGAAAATGTGTTTCATTTACCCGACACATTCCCAGAGACTCAAAGTATCTTGAGGTACGTTATTCCACTCGTCATCCTGCCCCTCCCCCACCTCCTCTGGTCTCTCGTACAGCTGTGTGTTTGGTACAATACAATAAGGTTAGGACACACAGTCAGACTGAGTCAGTGGTATGTACATGTACCGGTACATGTTTGTCCTGTTATGTTTTGCCAAATTTTAGCAACTTTTAAAATTTGTAAAAAAAAATCTTATTTTGATCAAAATGTGCTCAAACTTTCTACACAACATAAGAACATGTATATGAATTAGAAAAAAATTATAAAAGTAGAGACTTTTCTCCTTTTCATTTTTGGTTTAGTTTGGCCAATGACCCTGCCTGTACTATAGTACACAAACTTTTTTTTTTTAATGGCTCCAAAATCAGCCCAAGTTTTTATTACATTTTTTGATACATATTGATGTCCTTTTACTATGTAGCAAGTTTGAGCTGATTCCGACTTCAATTTTTTGAGTTACACCATTTTAATAAAATCCTAAAGTTTTGAAAATTACCCAAGGCTATATAGCACATGGTTTTTTCTTAAAATTTTGAAGTATATTATTTCACTTGTCATCCTGCCCCTCCCTCCACCTCCTCTGGTTTTTCATACAGCTGTGTGTTTGGTACCAATACAACAAGGTTAGGACACATAGTCAACTGTATACCATATAGTGGGAAATTTTGGAGGGACTAAAGTTTTGCGAATTGCTAAATTTTGGTGATTGGCAAATTTTAATTTGGTGAATTGGTGGCCACGTACCATTGAGCATGCATACAGTGGCTCAAGATGGTGGATTTTTATTTTGGCAAATGGCTATCAAAATGCCAAATTCCCAAATTTAATTCCCTCCAAAATTTCCCGCTATACGGTATACGTAAATGTACATGTACATGTTTGTCTTACAAAATTTTACCAAGTTTATAATTCGTAAAAAATACAATTTTGATCAAACTTTCTATGCATTGTAAGAACATGTTTTGTATCAGAAAGAATTATAAAAGTAGAGAATTCTCACCACTTCATTATTGATGTAATGTGGCCAATGACCCTGTACATACAGGTAATTTTGAAGCAACTTTTAAAATTTTGAAAAAAAATAATTTTGATTGGACTCAGCTCAAACTTTCTACACAACTTAAGAACATTAACAAAAATTGTCAAAGTGGGGATTTTTCACTTTTTCATTTTTGGCAACATTTGACAAAATGCCCTGTAGGGTCCTTGCTTTGGTTAAATTTTGTAGCAACTTTAGTAGCCTCTTTGTGATACATGTAAATTTTATTTCTCTTTTTTCTATTTTTATAGCTCTATATCCACTAACAGCTAGTGTGAATCAAACGATCTCTAATATCAGTGGGTGTAGCTTCTGAACAAGCTAGTGTAGTGCTCTGGTACATAAACATTTCTCATTGATGGAGCTTTGCCTACAAAAATTGGAATCGGATATCTGCTGTGAGTTTTGTTTGCTATTTTTAGAACACTGTGTCCTGGACACCACCTGACAGACACATACCTTGAAAGTTTAAAGAAAGGATGGCATTAGAAAAGGTCTTTCTCCTCTCACTCTCTCTCTCTCTCTTCCTCCCCCCCTCTCTCTTAAGTCTTAACTGGCATTAAGTTTTACCTCATTCTTATTTTTATTAGGAGTTTAAGCTTGAGGTTATATTCCCCTGGAATAGAAGTATCATATCATCCACTCAAGCAGTCCTTACAACCTGTGAACAAGTACAGGATTGAGTTAAGTTGGTATGACTCATTAAATTAATGTGAGAACACTTTTTGTCAATGTCAACTACTGTAAAACTACAAATTTTAGCGTGCTACTTATTTTAGCGATATTAGCGAAGAGCCTAAACATGCTAAATTTAATATTCGCTAATAAAAACACCCGGTCACGTGATCACAAAATGTCGCTGATACCATAGATACAGTATCTATGCGATACTATACTAGTAGATGGCTCTCTTCTGCTCGGTTGGCAACACTACCAGAGGAAGGAGAACCCAGTGGAACGACAGCAGCAGCTAACAGAAAAGTGGGAAAGGTTTAATGATACGCCAAATTTAATAGTCGCTAATTTGACATTTAAGCATAAACGCTAAATAAAATAGCCGCTAACATTAATAGGTTTACAGTATTTTTTTATTATGTTCTGTTTCTCTACTTTATTATGATTTTAAGCCCTTGCTATTACACCCAAGGAGATTAATTATATAGTATAAGTGATTCTGAATAATTTTTTATTATTGCAATTTTTAATCATGCTAATTCTATTAAATAAGTGGGACTGAAAAAAGGAATGCAGTTATAGCATTAGAAGTATGAATCTAAAACTAACAATAAAAATTATGGCACCTGTTTTCTGCATTAATTGCTGCAATAAATTTACCCAGTTATGATATGACATCAATTCTAAAACAAGGAAGAAATGCTCAAATTCATGTTAAAAATTTGTTTCTATTTCTATCTTTTGAGCCACTGTATGCATGCTCAATGGTATGTGGCCACAAATTCACCAAATTAAAATTTGCCAATCACCAAACTTTAGCAATTCGCAAAACTTTAGTCCCTCCAAAATTTCCCGCTATATGGTATACCGTTGACTGTGTGTCCACCTTGTTGTATTGGTACCAAACACACAGCTGTACAAGAGACCAGAGGAGGTGGGGGAGGGGCAGGATGACAAGCGGAATAACGTACCTCAAGATACTTTGAGTCTCTGGGAATGTGTCAGGTAAATGAAACACATTTTCTATCAACACTCTAAATAGTGAGAGACATGGAGATAAATGATTATATGTACAGTTTTCTGCATTCAACAAATTGATGCCAGTTAAAAAAAATTTTCTATTTCTATCTCAAGACTGACTTGCTAAAATGGAGGAAGGTCAGCTAGAGAAAAGTTATTAAAGACTGAGGGAGAGATAGAAATAAAGGAGAGGGAAATACACGCATAAAGAAATGATGATAATAAAGAGAGAGACAGTGACATGAGTGTGTGTAAGTAAGAGAAGGCCTTACTGGAGAAGGAGAGAGAGAGAGATTGATGAGAGATCAAGAGATGTTCATGTCAATCATGTGTTAGATTTATAGTAATATCAGTAATGTGTCACTGGTCCACCTTTTATCACGATGTAAAGTAGTGTATTCTGATTAAAGTCCATTTGCATTCACCTGAGCCCAGGCCCCAGGAATTGTGATTACAGACCCCACCCAATAATTAACACAATGCAATAATATTGTGAAAAGTATGGCTGTACTTTCTGCAAGGGTTATACAACCAACTTGGAGCTAAAAAGCTACAGCTACTTCTTAAGCACTACAATAGATGCGGCAAAAGGAGAGGAATGCACTGGTATGTTTATTTTTACAATAGAACTTGTAAGTCAAAAGTTATAGCAAGATAACAAGGGCTCAGATGAACACAATTGACTTTAGTTGCTTATTGGTGAAGATGAACTGACTTGGCATTATGAATTGTTGTATCAATAGATTATTAATAAATTTAAATGAAGAGTGATTAGTACCCCCACCAGTCTATTCTGTCTTGTATGAGGTGATAGTTAGGATAAGTATTGATACAAGTCTCTTTGTGTCGCTCATCTAGCTTGACTTCTATTATAGTACTGTTATTGGGTAATGACTGGAGAATGAGTAGTGTCGACTCAGTAGACAATGAAGTCTCAGTTAGATTAAGTTCAACTAGTGATGATTTATTGAGGAGGAGGTGAGAAAGAGCCTGTCCACTAGTAGAAGTGATGAGAGGATTATGATAAAAATCTAATGAGGTAAGTGTAAAGTTGTGTTCAAGTGCTTGACAGATATTAGTAACTCCTCTATCACTAATGGAGTGGTACCTGATGACTAGTTCTTGTATTGTTTTATTATTAGTTAGTAGTATACACAAGTACTGGATACAATCATTAGTTAATGGAGTGTACCATATCACAAGTCTCCTAGGGTTTAGTGTATGCAGTTTAGTTGACGATAGTAGAGATACTGTACTACTAGTAGATGCAGACCGGAGGAGAATCTCCTTATGATTATTATTAATATTACTAATCACTTCACTGCACTGAACTGGAGATATGATGTAGGGGATACACTGTTAAAACCCCAATCCACACTCCCAGTGACTCCTAATATAAACCAAAGGATTATACTAATGCTTGTCATAAATACAGGCACAGCAAGTATATACATACATGTATATTTGTCACTGACTGTATTATGCAAATGTGTATGTCTGTAAAGTGTGTGCAGAATAAAATTGGTAGTAAAATTAGTTTTTACACAATCATAAGTATGCACGATGTACACATGACATTGCACATGTATGTGCATCTTATAACTGTATAAATGTTCTTAAATTATTATGTCTTATGGTTACAAGTATTCTACCTTTATCATGTTGTTCCTTGTCTTGCCTCAGTGCAGATATCATAATAGGATCATCATCAATAGTCTTCAAGAAAAGAGACACTTTCTCATCATTACTAGATAAATTATTCCTTATCTTCTGTAGGATAGGAAGGGACACTTCTTCCCCTGACAGTATAAAATCTAACAATTGAAGTGACTCCATCATTGAGTAAACACAACTACTTGGAATGTCTCCCTCGTCACCAGACACCAACGATCTTCCTTTCCAATAAAAACTATCCTCCTTCATATATATCTCAAGCTCCTCTCCCATACTGAATGATAGATCAACACTGTCAATTGCATGATAGTTGTAACGAGCAATAAAAACAGATTCTGCTGTTGGTTTATTCACTATACCAGTGATACAAAACATCAATCAGTTAAAATAAATCATTTATGACATACATTTATCATCACCTTCTGCCAATTTAACAGTTTCATTTTCTTTTGCATTTGACGAAGTCAATGTAAGTTGCTCCATCCATTCTGATTAATAAAATAATTAAAATTTGCAATAAACAATAACTGTATAGTGTACCTCTAATTACATCTCTATATTCTTCATTCTCTTCTCTTTTATTTAGTATATGTACACTAATTAATGATATCTGTTCTTGTAGTTCAGCAATTTCTCTCTTAATTAATGATTCGGCATTCTGATCCAGTAACCCTATTATAGTATAATAATAAAACACATACATTATGATTCAGTACCAGTTTTATTTGTTAATAATAATTGCAATTGTTCTATTTCCATTCTCATTCCTCTTCTTATTCTATATGATACTTTAAATAGCAAATAATAATAATAATAATAATAATAATAATAATAATCATTGTTAAAAATTCTAACTTAAACTAGTATTTGTTGCTAATGATGAAAGCTGTTGAAGTCCCTTTACTGTCATTCCTACATTGTATAAATTATAATTAATAACTGTTTTATTATACTTGCTAGTGTTTCTTCTAATTGCTTGTTTGTTTTTATTTCTTTTATTAATTGTTTATTAATTATTGTCATACAAGTATCAGTTAATAGCATATCTGAAACATGATAATTATTCATCAATTAATAATACTGGTCAACAACCATTACATTAAAATGTATTAATATACCTTGATTAATTACTGATTGAGGTGTTGCTCCTTCTGTTTCTTCCTCCTCTAGTCTTGTTATTCTCTCTTCCTATATTAAGTTAGTTTTAAAAATAACCAAACACAAACTATTATACCTTTGTATCATGAGGTTGTTCCTTTATCTCCTGTACCTCCTCTTCCATTGGTTCCTTTATTTCCTTTTTTAATACAGTATGATAATTACTGACAGTATATATACACATACATGTACTTGTATCTTTTGTTTCTTCCATATTGTGCTGTATCCAACAGTAAGCTTCATTAGACCATTCTTTATTAATAATTGAAGATTCTCACTCAATTTTATGATGAGAGTTCCAGTGAGAGAGTGGGGGAAAGAGCAAATGACAATGATAGAGTTTCCTTTCTTAATGTATTTTATTTTCTCTAGTTTACCAGATGTCTTGGAAATAATTTGCTTAATATCTTGTAGCATGTGCTCATCTGGTTCCCAGTCAAAGACGTATGTAACTGTTTCACATTGAAGAGAAGGACTACCTCCTAATGCTTCAAACTTCTCATTTAAGCAAAGCGTAATTTTTACTGTGTGGCAAAACTCTTTTAATGTGCCTTAGTATCTTTTGATATATTTTTCAGCTTTTTTTATTTTGAATTCTTCTACCAATGATTGTAGCAGCTTAATATTGATTAACGAACACTCTTTCTCTATTACTCTTAACACTTCAGTGATATTTGAACACAGAGACAACTTTGGTTCGAGACTGCTCCTACAGCAACAAAGGTACTCCTTGATGTCATCTAGCGGTGGTGGCTTGTTCTTTATTATTTTACGAACATTATACAACATTTGACCATAAGATGTTTGTATTGAAGTGAATTCATCACTCATGCATTGAGGAATGGCTATCTCAACTATTAGAATTAACAGTTCTGTTATTAATAATTATTATATGGTACTTACCAGTTGGTATATTAGGTGGAGTAGGTGATGGTGTAGTTGTTCCAGTGCTTAATGTATCAGTGCTCATATCATCATCAGGAATAACAACTTTAATAAGCTTCTTATCATCATTAAAGTATTTGTCTAAAAAATTATGAACATCATCTTATATGAACAGACTCACTATAGTCTTTTTGTATAACTGTTCCTAGTTTTACATTACCAGTAAACTTACACAACACAATAGCAAATGTTAGTAGTAAACTATACTTGCTTTGAATAGCTACTATAATGGCAGTTAACAGGACTTTACGTTGATTAGGAACAGAGGGACTAGCTGATTCCACACTATTCAATACTTGTCCTGTTATGACACCCTCTCCATGAAGCAACCTAGCTACACTGACAGGATCAGAGAGAGACTAAGAGAGGAGTGAATGATGAGTGTTGAATATATCAATAGCCAGTACTGTATTACATTCTATAAAAGTACACACACGCACACACACACAGTCAATAGTAATACAATCAGTGATATTAACTTACTCTCTTGATCTAACTTGTCAGCTGCAGCATTCTCATTCATAGATTTAAGAGCATCTGACAGTGAGTCAAAGGTAGCTCCTCCTGTTCTGTCAACATTATCAGCTCTGGACAACCACTGGGAGAGGCACTCTGTTAAACAATCATCTGTTGTGTCATTGTCTTTTTTAATAGCGTCCAGTGTGTTCTTGTGTAGTCCTAGTGTCAGTCCTAATTTCTTCCATCTCCTCTGAGGGAAACCACATCTCTTCAACAGATTAAGAACCTCAATCAGTTGATCTAGAGATCATCAAAACATATCAAATTATTGAGATTCATGTGTGCTATACCAATAGTCAAAGTAGAAGAGAAGAGAGAAGGTGGAAAGGAATAGCTGCTGCTCTTCGTTGCCATTGTTTAATATTTATGCAGAAAGGTAACTGGTTAGCTAGGGTGGGGCTGCTAAGCCAGGGCGTGGCTCATTAAGTCATTATCTGTATTAAAATGTGAACTTTTAAATTTAACCCTCAATATTATTATTATTATTATTATTATTAATAAACTTTACAGTACTAACATAGAGAAAGAAGAAAAGAAAAACATTAAATTGAGGGCAGCAGGAGTTTGGAGTACTGAGGGTACATCAGTAATTAATACTGAGTACCAGAAATAAAAAAAAAATAAAACAATAATTTACACTATAACACTATATACATTATACATACACATAAAGTTACTAATGCAACAAAACAGTTACTTGACTTGTGAAGTGATACATTTGCTACAGGGGCAACAGAAGTGGTACGTACATAGATCCTCAGAGTTGAAAGTTTCTTCAAAGTAGGACCACTTTAGGCGACGAAGATGGAATTTTGCTATTAGAA